>NC_143482.1:10085843-10239986 GCF_027475165.1 Benincasa hispida
AACGTTCTCAAATCTTAAAGCTGCATCACCAGGAATACAATACCAAGTTTTTGATGCTCCACAGTGATGATAATTAATACTGCGATATATGAAAATGGAAGTAAACCATAAAGAAATAATGAAAATAATTTATCATCCCGGGGTAATACTGATTGCTGAAAATCTTAACTATTTAGTAACATACCTATACAGGAAATGATCCTCCACATGCCAGGCAAATATACTAAACAGCATCCCAATGTATAGCATGGGCTCAGTAACTCCCTGAAATATCCAAAGCAAGTCACGTAAGAAACTAAAGCATTGCAACAACTTTCACAGTATTATATAGAAGAATCAGTAATCATTACCGGAATCGCCATCTCTAAAAGACGCAAGATAGACTTGGGTAACCATGAAAGTTTCTGAAAGAAGAATAGCATATATAAGAATTTATCTCACAGCTGAGTTTCATATTTTTATTCAAAAGTATGACAAATATCGTGCAATTGATCTTAAATTGGTGGTGCCTTTAGTTTGAACTCATGATTTTGAATGTACTTAGTTTGACCATTTGAACCCGTTTATCTTAACTAAAAACAGAAAAACCACATGAGTAACTTCGTCAATATGAACAATGTATCAGAACTGCTGAAATAGCACAGTAATACTGAATCTAATCCCCAAGAGAACTCGTATATATAGTCAGTTGTGTTGCTGTGTTAGGATCCGAGTAATACAAAACTCAAAATTGAACTACATTTAACAATAAATTTTCGAGAGGGTCATGTCTCTCTCCTAGTCCCACAATTTTCCCCATCTAAACACGGTAGCTAATCACCACTATCCCTATTAGAACTCTCACAAAGTGCTTCAATGTATCAGCCAACTAATTAACCATAAAAGACAATCTACATGAGATGCAGTCACCTTTCAACTTCCATCATCTGCATATCGTGTTAGTCACATTCTGACAATTAGCTTTCAATTTAGGTAAAATGTTTTAGGAACAAAATAGAACAAAAAGAAGAAAAATGGATAAACCTTCAAATTCCATTTACTTTTCCCAAGCTCATCATTTGGAGAAGATGAAAATGCTGTACCATCGACGTCACAAGCATATTCTACAGTATCTGTTTTCCCACCAATAATTTCATGCCAAAATTCCTTCTCTAAGTATTTGGCAGGAAGGCACCCAGAACTACAATATCTACGCTCAAAAACCTTGTTTGCCATTTTCTCGAAATCGCGAAAGGTATAATTTCTGAAAAGTCGTATCAAAATTTAAGACATACAAGGGATAATAAGGCAAGAATAATTTACTATGTAAAGAACACACCTGCCACTCTTGTAGAAGGTCATTCTATCATCAGTGTGCCACTCAGCAAGACGAAGTGGTTGAACTCTGGTTGTGAATTTAAATCCTACTAGTTCCTTCATTAAAACAATCCCAGCAGGGACAGAAGCACTACAAGGAGAGACTATCTTGCACATGCCTGAGAGTTCCAATGTAAAACAGAAGCAATAGTTAATGAAAACAAAAAACAAAAAAAGAAATCACCTTGTTTGGAAAAGTGAAAATGAAATTATACGATCACCTACTTGTTAAAAGAAGATTAGTAATTCTATAAGCTCTCATTTATCAGGATAGTACTCAAATAAAATAAAATGACAGAAGTTTCGAGCCTTAGAAAGCACGGGATGGATATTATCAAACTCGCTAGCATGGTTCAAGAACTGTGGGCGAAATGCAATAAAATAGATAAAGGTAACATATCTTTACCAAATTGTAGAGGTTATGTCTGTATCATGAATCATCAAGTCAAAACGACCAAAGTAATCATGTAATCTGCCTGCAGTTACTATAATTTGCCTACCGAAAACAGAAGCTGCTCATCCTTTTTACATTGAAAAGAAAACCGGAGAAAATATGGAAAATGCATTGAATATAAAGTGCGTTAAACTCCACCGGTCCAGATGATTTTGAACTGTTTTATATAATATTATAAATCAGCAGACAAAAGTTAAAATAAACAGCAAAGGGTCTTTTTCCCCATGGTTCAGTGACACTTTCAATTTAAGTTTCAAGAGCCTTTTAAATATTAAGATTAATAGACAACCATGACAATATGTTGGAGAGATTGTTAAATGGCCAACTTTTACTTGACAAGACAAGCTGGTCTTAAACGTCGGGGATCAAACTATTACAGGATTCTCAATGAACTATAGGAAGCAAATGTCAACCTTTATTGGAAATCAGTTATCTAAAATTAATAACAAAAATTTTAAGGACACGTTTTGACAGGACGAAGCCCTGATTTCGTGAACAAGGGAAAACATCCATGCAAAGTTTAAAAACCCTGAAAAACTTTAGTTGAGTTGATGAAAGTATTGGAAAACTTACAGAAGATACAGAAGGTCTAAGAAAAGAGCTCCACAAAGGAAAGCCCAGTATATAACTTAATTCAACAAGAAAACTCAAGACAAGTTGACTCATCCCACACAATCACAAGTATCAACAATTGAAGCAAAATGTTTATTTATGATGGCCAACGCTATATTGTGCATTAACGAACTCAATAAAATTTAACAGGTTCTATTTCGGTCATCTGGCTTACGATACATTACGTTTATGCATGATGCACGATGTGAAAATTTGTACTTGAGTGTAATATAAATGAACGATCACTCGTAAAACCTGTAATTGGATTAGAAGTCAAGTAACTATTAGAGAGCAGTGATCAAACGTATTGGGTAAATGAGAATTATAATTATGATATACAAACCTATGAAGTGATTCAGTCTAACATCACAACTTTGAGCTAAGTATGTAATCTTTGGGTAGAAGCATTTGTTCAAAAATAAATAATAATAAATTAATAATAATGAATAGTTCAACCCATCGGAATAAATATTAATGATGAATGATAAAGACTAAAAAAGATTCATATAACTAAATAGACAATGTTTTTAAACCTCACAAGATCGTCAAAACCAAACTCTACTCCACCATCAGTACCACATATCCAAATTTCAAAGGAGTAAGCGAGTTTAACATAAATTGAGATATTGAGAGTCGACCAAAAACATAAGCTTCTTGTACGTAGCAACTAAAAAGTTGAGAAAAGGAAATATAGCGATGATATATCATTCACCTCAAGTGCCTGCATTCACAATCAAATATTACCAATATCCAGTTTTTACTAGACTTACATGAGATCCCTGCACCTGAAAATAGTTCCTTTGTCGAACAACAGTAATAAACAACCACAACAACTAAACTAAGGCTTATTTGATAATCATTTGCTTTAGGATTTTTTAAAATTAAGCTTACAAAAACTAGTTTCACTGACTAATTGTTTAGTTTTATTATCTGTATTTTTAAAATCCAAGCCAAGTTTTGAAAACTAAAAAAAGTAATTTTTTAAACTTGTTTCTATTTTTTAAATTTGTCCCAAAATTCAAACATTTACTTAAAAAAGTCGAAAACCACAGTAAGAAAATTATGAGAAAATACACATAAAATTTCAAAAATCAAAAACTAAATAGTCATCGAATTGGGTCTGCACTATCTGCATTCGTTATCATTTCAAACTCTCATAATCCTTTAACTACTAAAATAATAATGCATGGAATGACGATTAGAATAGCAAAAAAAATAGGGTATCTGACCATATCTTGAGGCTTCCGGAGCAAGCTTCTGCAGATAAACCAGAGGATCCTCAAATTCCTCTTTTGAGGGATGGTATACGGGACATTCGGGAATCTTATTAATCCATTCTAGATCACTGCAGTGAAACTTATCCACTTCTCGCTTAGAAAAGTCATTATTCCCATTAGAAGGACCATTTGACCAGGAAAATGAATCTACATCATCATGAAATTTCATGCCATATGATACCGAAGCTCGTAAAGCATCTCCACCGCTTCTGGTCAACATATTTGTTACAGTACCTGTCCCAGCAACAGTTTCGGATTTCATTCGTTGAATCCTTTTTCGTTTAAGAAACTCTAACGCTATGCCATTTTGGGACTCCCAGGACATCTAAATTCGTCCTTCCCACCTGTCAATATTATAATCAGGATGAAATAGCAAATATGACTCTACAAGTACTCATGGACTAAATTTCAGTTTTGAAGTTATACAAGATATTCGAACTACAGAAGCTATTGGGGAACCATGAGCTCGTAGAATCGCACTTACGAATATTTACTGCCTTAATCTTCTTTACTCTTCACCTATTTACAGAAGAACATAATCATATTGGGAAGAAGAAACAACTTAATCGAATATCACGAGCTTCATTTAAAACTATATCAGCTAAACTCGCACGGCACGTCAATGACGATTCTTATCACGGAACACAGACAAAGCGAGACAAACCAACATGCTTCAGTAATGTTCAACAGCTACCGCACTAGAACTTGAACAGCACGAGATAAAATTATAATTACTGAAACGACAGTTCAATAAGGAATTGCTAACATTCAAAAGTATGATCTCGATATAATAACAAACTAATCTGTTATAAAATACAATTAAGTTCTTCAAAGTTCAAACAGAAGTCCAGCTTCCTACTTTTAGAGGACAAAAACAACTAGAAACAAAATTGAAGGTTAAATGAATCGATAGATAAAGACAAATAGTTCCTAAAACTTCCAGCAAGGAAAAAGTTCATCCACTCAAACATTTCTTCCTTAGATTCCAAAACTGTCAGACTTTTTGCGAGTCATAAAGCTGCATAGAAGAGGCAGAAATTATAGAGGGAAGAACGCAAACAAAAAAATTTTGTCACTACTCTGATATTGTGGTAAAACCAAACAATGTACGAGATCTCAGCGAACGTAATGATAGAGAATGATCAGCTTGAAAAGATGCGGATAACAATATCCTGAAGCTACAAGAAAGTTCCTTCACAGAAAAAAAAAAAGGAATCGGAAAAGTACCACTTCATGCCGAAATCGCTCAGTACACACATCCGTCCGTGATCACTTGGCCGAATAACACAACCGGGGAAGAAAAGAAAGAACAGAACCAGGCACAAAATCCAATATCCAGAAAAATAAACCGAGGTCGTAGTTATTATCACGAACAGTCAGGATCAAGCCTTCTACGAGCAGGAGGGTGACCACATTCTCAAAGAACAGAGCAAACGACACATAACCGAGTCATTGGACTAATTACTTGAAGATCGAAAGCCATTCTCCGACCAATCCAAGGAAAAAGAGCAGGGAAAATGAGAAAGATGAGCGTTATCCGGAAGAGACGAGAGCTTCTCCGGAGGTTGAAGCTGTTCTCCGGCGAGGAGAGCGAGGTTCCGGCGGGAAGGATGAGGAGTAAAAGCGAGCTTCCCGGAAAAGCACGGAAGTCGGGATTGATTCCTTATTTAATAAAACAAATATGCTTAAATTACAAATCTAGTCCCTCAAAGGTTCGAATCTTTAAATATATAGAGTTGAGTTGAGTTAGTAATTATTATCTGAAGAGTTAAATCATTTGAGAAGTTAAATTGTTTTGTTTGCAGAGTTGATTTGAGTTGATAATTATTGTCTGTGTTTATTGTGCAAAGTTGAGTTGATCTGATGTAATTTTTTGTGAATGAGATTAGTTCTATTTTTTTATTTCATTTTTTTTATTTTTTAGTTTTATGTTTTGCTATTGTTGATTAATTTTCAAATATACACATATTTTCTCAAATCATTTATGACATAAACTAGACAATCTCAATTTGTAGAACATAATAGATTATTTTTTCATATATTCTTTTCAAAAACTGTAATAATTATAATTCTCTTCAATCAGTAAAACATAGCAACAAAATATATTTCATATTGCTGCTCAATTAATTGGTATATTGTATATTGTAGGTATATATATTGAAGATAATTATCCCAATTACTAATTGGTATATTATATGTATATATATTGAATATTGCTAACTTAACTTTATTATTTCACATATCATACAGTTTATTTTTATATAATATAGATACTATATTTACATACGATAATTACCTTTCATTTGATTATGATGGTGAGAATGTGATGTAGTACAGTAACATTTTTCATAAGATCACAAAAATAATATGAACCGACCGAACATGTGGCCGTTTCAAAAAAAAATTACAAAATATATGTTTTTTTCAATACTTATAATATCCGTGTCATAGTACAAATACAAAAATTACATGTCATGACGTATGCAAAAGTTATCATTCTTTTCGACATGACAGTCAAAGAAATTAAAATAGAATCCAAAGGTTTGACGATAAACAAAAAAAAATGAAATATGGATCCAAATGACAAAGATAAGGGAAGAGAGAAAGAAATGAAAATATATTGATTTTTAGAGTTAGTTTTGAGTGTATAAAAAAAGGTTTTAATAACCCATAGGTTTTATGGGCTTAACAAACATGGGTAATAAATACAACACAATCCAACAACTCATACCCATTTATCAAACACCTCCTTATGGATGGAAATATAGAAGTTCAAATTTTATGAAAATGTCGATATTTATGAAAATTTTATAAAAATGGATAATTAGTTAACGAAACTTTGATTATGATTTAATTAGATTATAATTGACGATTTTTAATCATCATTTCTATAAAGTAAGATAATATTGGAATTTGTATTGTAAATGTTTGTATAACTATCGATGCTAGAGCAAAAAATTTTTAAAATGAAAATAATTACAAAATATATATACTTTAACAATATTTTGAGGTGAAATGTGAAAATAAAAATTTTGGATAATTGAAGAGGAAAAAACTTGCATTAATTCAAGTTTAAATTTTAAGGTGAAATAATGGAAAAGTTTGATGGAAAAGTTTGAACGATGTTAAAAATAAATATAATTTTTTTTATGGATTTTTCAAATTTAATTTCATCATAAATGAACATGTTGGATTGAAAATAAAGCTAGAGAAAAGTTCTAAATTAGAAAAAGCAGCATATTGAAAAAATTCATCATTTACCACAAATGGCATTGACGTGTGAAACTATACAATTATATATTAAGAATTATAGAACTAAAAAGACTTGAACTAAGCTAACATAGTTAATTTTTAAAAAATCAAAATTTTCTTGAAATTTCGAAATTTTTCGAAATCTCGAGATTTATCCAAATTTCGTAGAAATTGATGAAAAAGAAAATGCAAACTTTCTCAAAAAAGTTTCAAAATTTCCTCAAAATGGGGGTAAACAAAAATTTTCCTCTACCGTCAAAATTTCGATGAAAATTTTCTACCATGCATTCAACTTGAGTTTTTTCATTTGTGTTTAATTAATCTTTAAAGGTATTTTTTGGCTACATAGATAATTATAATAATTCGAGGTTAGTATAGCATGTACATGTTTAAGTTTAACAAGTATGTGTTTGAAGTGTGTAACATTTTAATCTAGGCTCAAGAAGTCCCCGTTTGAAGTATGAATTTATTTAACATAGAGTTTAAGTATGAGTTTAGGATTGATTTGTTTGACATAAAGTTTAAGTATGAGATTAGGGTTGACTTGTTTAACATAGAGTTTATGAGTTTAGGCTGGTTGTTTTATTTTTATTAAAACAAATAGTGTTTTGTTAAATATCATATTTTGCAAATAGAAATAAAGTGATTGTTGGAAAAAAAAAATATATTTTCCCCAAAAAGTCATTTTCATTTATGAACACTTCTAAAAACTCTTTTAACATAGAAGTGCACAAGTTGTTTTGTTACATTTTCTAAAAAATGATTTATACAAGACTACAAGAATTTGTTTGGTTTGCTATACACTAAGAGTGATTTTACTAATGTCCAATTACTATAAACAAAGAGTATTGAACTCTAAATGAACTAATAATTTCATATTTGTATTCAGAAAAACTTTCATTGATCGATTCTTTTAGTATGTAGTTGGCTGAATTGGTCGTTAGAGTTAGTCGTTAGAGATTATCAACAAAGTCGATCGCCAGATGTGGTTGGTCGAGGTGATCATTAGAGTTGACCACTAGAGGTAGTCATCAGAGTTTATCACCAAACGTGGTCGTTGCTAGGGTTGGCGTCAAGGTGATCATTGTATTGATCGTCGAGGTGGTCTTCGTTGAATTTGGTTGTCAAAGGTGGTTGTTGGAGTTGATCGTCGAAGTTGGTCCCTAAAGCATGTAGTGGGTGATGATTGTTGTCGGAGTGAGATGGTAGTAGTGGCCAACGGTGATTGTTGTTCTAATTGGTTATTGGTGGGGGGAGTTATTGAAAACATTGGAGTAAGAGATGGTTTATTTTAACCAATTAATTGTAAAAGAGTGCTAATGTAGCCAAAGGAATGGTTAAAAAAAAAAAAAAATCACTCCCATTTTCTTTAGAACTCACTCAACTCATTTCAAATTGGAGACGACTCCTAAAACTTGTAAAAGTTTTTAATAAGTGTTTGATTTAATTTACTTTTATATTTAACAAGTACTTGTGTCTATTAAAATATTGGCAATTTAATATCTTAAAATTTTAGTTAGTCTATTAAATTTAAATTTGAATTTGATATCTAAAGAAACCCTCCAAAATTTCTAAAAATTGAAAGTTTAAAGACTAAAATCTCGTTTGATAACCATTTTGTTTTTTGTTTTTGTTTTTGTTTTTTAAAATTAAGTTTATGGACACTGCTTCTACTTCCAAATTTCTTTCTTTATTATCTACCAATTGTTAAAAAAATTAAAAAAATATCTAATAAATTCTCGCATTTTCATTTTTTTAATAAGTCCCTAACATATTAATTTTTTTTTAAAAAATAACTTATCTAATTACATAGAAAATTAAAATTTATATTTAATAGATATTTGAACTTTCAATTTTATGTTCAACAGATTTTTTAACTTTCAATTTTATATCTACACATCAAATAAATCAATGATCTGTTAAATACACAAAATGAATACTCAAAAACTTATTTGATACAAAATTAAAAGTTTAAAGACTTGTTTGATAATTTCTTGAGTTTAAAAATTAAATAGATATAAATTTGAAATTTTAAAGATTTACTAAATTTTTAAAGTTTAGAGATCAAATAAACGTGAAGTTGAAACTTCAATGCTAAACTTATAATTCAATCCAACTGTTCAAAAGTACACGACAAATCCAAACATGTATTTTAAACAAAAAAGAAATTAATAATTGGGACTAAATGGCTAATGCATTGGTATTGATATCATTGCTCACTGAATTATGAATAACTTTTCTATTTTTGATATATATATATATATTTTATAATATGTGAGATAGAGAAACAAACTTCTTATCTTAAGGTTGATAGTACATGTTTAATGCCAATTAAATTAAGCTTGTTTTGGTAGATTGCATGAAAGTTTCTCAATAATACTTGTGTGAATTAATTTTTTAAAAATCAATCCAAACGAACCCAATCTATAGTGTATATGAATGTTCATCTTAAATAAAAGATAGGGATAATTGAAAATATAACAATCAGCTCAAAGTATTAAGAGATATAACATAAAACAAAAGATATTTACAAATATAACAAAATTTAGATCCAACATTTGAAATTCATCAGTGATAAATTATATTGCTAATAAGAGTCTATCAATGATATAGTCTATCTATAATAATCAGATCACATTTAAATAAATACCATACACAAGATAATCTATATCTAATAAGAGTTTATCAAAATAGTTTAACTTCTTGAATGATCACTTGGGCTCCTCCTAGATGTGAGACTCCCTCTCACCAAGACTTTTTTTTTTCTTTCTACCTTCAAATGAAGACCACTCCACTTGGTGAACTTAAACTCCCCTAAGTTTGAGAATCCCTTCTCAAGATTTAGAAGAATGATTCAACAAGATTTAGAGAAACACTCGACAACAACACAATCTTCACGATCGCAAGATTGATAGACTTGTGATATTTAGCACAACCACAAGACACAATAGCTCTAATATTCTTTAGAATTGCCAACTTTAATTTGAGGACCATACCATAAAATAAATTTTGCATAACTTAGAAAAGGAAAATAAATTGATAGAACAGAACTAACTTTTTTCTGTTGATCATGAATTTAAACCTAACTTTAAAAAGCGGAGTATTGATAAAATTACTCATGGATTAAGGTTTGTTTTTTAATATAGTAAATCTAAAAAATACAACAATCAGCTTGTGATTAACTATTGAATTTAAAGCTAACTTTTTTCTTTCGAAAATGAACTTAAACCTAACTTAAAAAAACGAAGTATTGATAAAATTACTCAAAGATTGAAGGTTTATTTTTTTTTCTACATATGAGAATTCAAACACAAAAGTCGAATGTATATGTATAAAGTAAATTAGTTGAATTATGCACGGGATGATAGTCAAGGTTTAATTTCAAATATAGTTTAGTAATTTCTACTAAAAAACAATAAATATACCCCAACAATTGCAAATTGGAGAATAGTAGAAGGGACAAAGACACTCATTATCATTTCAATAAAATCGATAGTTTGATCCGGGAAAAAAATATTTTTTTGGTCTAGTTTTTATTTGGTTTCTAGCTTTTAAAATGTTATATTCTTAGTTCTTAAATTTTGAATTTGATTTCAATTTAGTCCTTTATGATTTAAAATGTTACAATTTTGTTCTTGTGATTTAGGTTTTGTTTCAACTAGTTCTAACTTCATGATTTTACACTTTTCACCTCTATTTTTTCCTAAAACTCATTTTCAATCTTTAGTATTAATGTGTATTAATTAATTTAAAAGATATCAACTAAAACTCACTTTTAACCTTTCATGATTATCACTTTCAGCTTAACTTTTATGATTTACTCTCTTCACCTTATGTACTCATCAAGGAGTGACGTGTAATATTTCTAAATTCAGAAACCAAATTAAAGTTTGACAAAAAAAAAAAAAACCTAGAGACAAAATTAATTTTCACTATTTTTTTTTCTTCTTAAAAAGAGGTTTGTGAAAGGAAGCAAGAAAATTCAGAAAATATTAATTGGCAAGTCGCGTCCCGGAAATAGAATATTGGGCCGCCGCGCGTACAGTGACGTTTGTACTCGCCGCGAAAATTCAGTGGGGTCATCTGTACGAATTGACATAATTGCCACAACTTTTGTGGGAAACCTCTATACTTTTTCATCCTTTCGTCCAACGAGAAAGGACCGACGTTGTCCAAAAAAAAAAAAAATAGGAAAAAAAACATTTTTTAATTGGAAAATATCCATTTTTATCTCGAGTTATATCGATTTAAACTTTAAATCAACAACTTTTTTCTAGTTTAAGCCATTAGTTAAGTTTTGTTTGAATAAATGTTGTATGAGATTTATGATTTTATCAATTAGACCCTCTAAACTTTTATATGTGAATCAATTTAGACTCTTAATTAAGATTTCTTTGAAAAATTTTCATGCATAAATTATAATTATTCATTTTGTTAAACCAACATTTGAATATGTCTGCACACGTGTAGAAATTGATGCATAGATGATTTTCAAATGTAATCTTTATAAAGATTCTAAATTGTTTCACTTATAACAATTTAGAAGTTTGATCGAAAAATTTAATGTCACGCGTGATATTTATACTAGAGTATAAATGTATACATTTATACTATTGGAGAAAATATTTTATTATAGTGAATTCCTTCAACTTGATGTTTGCCAAAAATAATTAATTTATGACCTTTAATCACTCAATACTACCATCTGAGTTGTATTTAATTTTGTATACCATTTATTGTCAAGAGCTTTCTTACCATAAGATAATTTTCCATAATCCAAGTTTCATTGTATTCCAAAGCACAAGTTTCTTTTTGCACAATAGTATACCATGTAGCATCCTTTACAGCCTCTTTAAATGATGTTGTTTATGACCCGAAAGCTAAACAATCAATAGTTCGTAAGTCAGTAAATGAGGGAGCACAACTAAAAAGAACCTTATAAGGAGTTTAGATGAAGATAACACTAGACGGAGTCCAATTATTTAACATATTCACCTTAGAAATAAATGGCAATCCTCCCTAAAACCTTAAAACATGAGTAATGTTCAAAATGTGTTTTTGTCTGTGTTCGACTCTTCCACTTTGTTGTGTTGGGATAAACACTATATTTTTTGGATCTATTATTCCCTTTTGTGTTAATCTAATAGTAAATTAGTCAACTAGAAACAATAATAATGATCAAACATAAGACATAAGAAATTTTAACGTAGAAAAACCTCCTCAAGGTGAGGAATAAAAAACTATTGACCGTAATAAAAAAAACTCCACTATAATCAATAATGGTTTCCAATGAGTTTTTCCTAGCCACAACTAGAGGTATATACAATAAATACATCAAGATAAGTAATATTGGCAACACACGACAATAATAGAAGAGAATAAATTAAAAAGATCTCACTTAAAGTGGAAACCATTTACCCATTTATAATCTGACTGTAGGTAGCTCTAAAAGAAATCTACTCCATCCAAATTGAAGAACCTCGTGTCAAGATGATGAGTGCGATCAAGATGTAGCCTAATGATGTGCAATCCTATAAAGATAAATGGTATTTGGTCTTCAGTACAAATGTACACCGTCAACAAGTAATATATGAGGTACTCCATATATCAAACCTGGGAACTGATGTAACAGAACTTTAAAATGCTCATGATTTTTTCAAGAATGCAAATGTAAATTAACCATAAAATAGTGGGAATTGGTAGTTTTTTTTTTTTTTTTTTTTGAAAATTGATGGGAAATAATAATGATAAAAGAGGGACTTATATAAGCAAATACCAGTTTGGAGAATGTCGTCTTTCATGCAATTGCAACTTTAACTCAACTTAAACATAGTGAACTTGATTCAACACCTATTTGACCTTCTGTGAAGTATCTTTAGGAGTTTAAGCCATTAAACCTATATATCTATGGTTAATAAGAACTTAGGTGAATAAAAACATAATCCAAGATCCTAAAGGTTTCAACCTATGTCTAGGGTAAAAAACAAAGATCTATATCTAAGCTCTTTTCCTATAGGGTGTGTTTGGCCCAAGGAGTTGGGAAGTAGTAGTTTGTGAACTTTACTTCTTGTTTGGCCCAAGGAGTTGGTGGATCCTACTACTAAAACACAATAATTTTATATCTTATCAATTTCTTACATTGTGAGTCCTAAAAGTTCACAACTCTCTAGACTTCACAACTCTTCACTCCTCACTTTTATGAAAACCAAGTTTTGCCTACCTTTTCAACATTAAACTTAACTTTTATATATTAATTTAGACGACTAATCTAGACTAATAATACAAATACTCTAAATAAAAGTAAACCATGCTATGTGAATGAACAAATTTACTTTTTGTTGTATGATACATTCACGTTAGCTTTATGACATTTTAATGTAGACTAATATATAATATTAATATCATTGACGCTCCATAATAATGACCATAAAACCATATAATAAACACAAGAGCCACAAATTATAGTAAAGTGGTTTAAACAAATTAATCCACTTTGATGAATGATATGTGACAAAGTGGAACAATACATTAATTGGGAACATGAATAATCCTTGTCTGATTAATTGGTTGGAACTCTCTCATCCATATGGTTCTGTCAACCACCAATGTTTTCTTTCAAGTCAACCATCGAGTTTATGAGTGAAAAAATGTACACATAAAGAAATGTTTTTCAAAATTATTTTTAGAATTTTAGTCAAGTTGTACAAGACATATTTTAGAAAAATCATTTTTTTTTTGTTTCATTTAGAATTTTGAATAAAATTTCAAAAGGTTCTACAAAATGAACATATACTATGTTTAGAAAATAATAACGATTAGATGTAGGATTATTTTACAATTTTTCTTTTTTTAAAAAAGAGAATTAACGTTTTAGTCATTGTAATTAAGGACCGTTCGATTGACTTGAGAAAAAAAATATTTTTATTTAATGTTTTTGATAAAACTTGATTAAAATACACTTGAAAGCTATTTTGAGTGGTTGCCAAATATTCTAATTTCTTCCAAAATGATTTTTTTTTAAAAAAATAAATACTTAAAAATGTATTCCAAACTCACTCTAAAACTTTGATTTTAACATGATTTCTATAGTTTTAAAATTGGGTTATATTATAGCTTCTAATACTTTTATAGATTAGTACGTATCTTCATGACGTGACAAAATTATAGACATTTTTGGAGGTTTTTATAAAAAAAATGTTTAAAACTATAAAGTCTCGAAATTTAAAACTGAGGTGATTTATATACCATACAATGGATTAAAATGATGTATAGTTTTTTTAAGGTGCATTTGGTTTAACTTTTTAGGAGTTTATTTAAAAAATATATATTTTTTTAAAAAAATTGGAGTTATTTGACAACCACCCAAAATAACTTTTGAAAAAATGAATTTACGAAATAAGTTGGTTTGAAAGGAACACTTAAAATCAACTTTTAGAAAAATGATTTTGTGTGTTCAATCGGTTAATCTCTTTCAAATTTATATAATACACTATAATATTAAATAACTGATTTATATATTCAATCTCATATGTTCTTTATACTCCTTTTGAGTTTAGTTTTATAAGAGTTATCGAGTGAGATGGCATATTCTTTTACTACGTTACTTCCTAGTAAGAGTTTTTTGTGCACATAATATGAAGATATTAAAGTAGAATTATTATTTAGATAAATATTAGTTTGAAAAACATATCTTATATCAAACAATATTGTATTGATGGAACTCCTTTTACTGCATCCTTTCTATTAGACGAGCAAATTCCATATCGTGATTGAAAAACAAGTTGTTGATACCCCAATGAAATATGATGTGTGTTCACTCTCTTAAAATGTGATTTACATATGTCATGCTTAATTAAAAAGAACAATCAATGATTCTCGAATATTTTTGAAATACATTTACGATCCAACAAAAAAAGATTCAATAGCCATAAGAGGTACATGTATCTCGTGTGAGTTTTTTTTTTTTAATAACAATTTTCTATTCTAACTCTTTCGACAGTAAAATTAATTGTTTCTTTTAATATTGAATAGATCAATATTATCTTGTTGATTCGGATTACACAAATATATAGGGATTTTCTGTCATTTTGTTGTGAGAAAGATATCATTCATGTGATTTTAGAGATAATTGACATGAAAAGTTATTCAATTATACCCATCACTTCCAATGTGATTTAGAGATGTTTTGGAGTTTTAAAGGCTCTCTTTCAAAGCAATGCATTCTTATCTTAGATGCACACAAATATATGCCATAGCATGTTGTGTAATTCATAATTTTATCAAATTGCACATTAGCGAAATGATGCACTTATTAGTGAGAATTAATCACCAAATGAAGATTTTTTCGGCTACAATGTGTGGTTAGAAGGCCTTTTTTTATTTTTTTTTTATTTTCATTTTCTTTTTCTTTTACAAGTCAGTGTGTGTGGCAGTAAGTTTATTTTTGGAGAGAATATATTGTTTGTTATTTTTATTTAGGTTTTGGATGTTTTTCTTTGTGATTTAAGCTATTGAGTTGTGGTACTTAGATGCAAATAATTTGAGTTGGACTATTTTAAGAGAGATTTGTTGTGAAAGTTTGAGGGTTTTTTGTAATCTCCATTACGGTAAAACTTGAAGTTGCAGAAGACTAGACGATGTTTCGAGTTTGAGGAGAACCAATATATTTTCGATGTCGTTCTCTTTTTTCTTTCTTTTTACTATTTGTTATTTTGTGATCGTTAATCTTTTTTAATCTAACTTGTGAAGTGAGAATTTGAGATATAATTTAGTTTATTTCACAATTATTTATATCTAGTATAAATTTCCAACAAGTGGTATCAGAGCTATTTGGATAAGGAGTCATGGGATCATCAGAGCCAAAAGGGATTCAAGGGAATCAAAAAATTCGATGGAAAAATTTTTGGGTATTGAAAGATGTAGGTTAAAGATTTTTTTAACTTATAAGAAGATACATAAGTAACTGAAGGAGAGACTAAAAGATGTTTCAGATGAAGATTAGGGGAGCTTGAATGAAGAATATTGCAATTATCATAATATGTCTATGAATGAATGTCGATAATTTTGTAGCCTACGAGACTAATACAGTGAAGTTGGTGGAAACACTTACAAAGTGGTATGAGAAACCACATGCTGATAGTAAGACCTATTTTCTTGAGAAATATTTTAACATGATGATAACTGAGGATGTTACTGTTAATTCCTATATAATGAGGTTATCACTGTGATAAATCAGTTGAAGTATGTTAAGATAGAGTTTATTGATGAAGTGTATGTTATTTAGTTGTTAATGTCTTTGCTCGAGAGTTTGGGAAAAAATAAAGACAAAAATGTTTAATTTGATCGGGACAACACTATCAGATTTTCAAGGGTTTATGACAATTTAGCTATAATTGAAGAAATTTATAAGAGATACAATAGAAAACAATCTAATGTAGTTTTAGTTTTATTGTGACCAAAAGTGATGTTAAAGGAAATTAGGGTTTATTCCTAATTATTATTTTCTTTTTTGGGTATTTTCTATCTACGTATTTTCTTTTAGTGGTTTCTTGATGTCTATTTACTCACTTGTAAAAGGTTGATTATACATTTTGATTTATTCTATAATATACAAAATTAATATGGTATCAGACCATTAGGTTTTGTCTCATTGAATCCTAGTTGCCAAAGGTCTGTTCATTCTCTACCTCTGTCCATTGACGTCGAGGGAGGCAGACCCATCATCCGGTTTTGCTTGTTTTCTCTCTGCCCATTTACTAAGGGTTTTTCTTCTTCCTAAAAGCACGCCATTCGTGTAGATCCTCACATAGATCTTTCACTGCCCAGCCCCCCGCACACTCCACTGCCGCTAACCAGTCCTCACTGTGCCTCCCAGTTTTCGTCGCTTGGATCTCATCCAAGTTCGTGGGTCTTAGTGCTATCACTTGATCTACGTCGTTGAAGTTCTGTTAGCCCATCCTTCGTTGCCCGTATAAATCGTGCAAATTCGCCATTCTCTCTTCGTCATCATTCATGTCGCGTCGATCCAAATCTACTTCGCCGCTGGATCATTCTATTCGTGCATAACAACCAACGCCTGTGCCCAGATACATTCGTACACCTATCTGCCGTCCAAATCTGTATTCGCACGCACATCCAACGTTCGCTCTTTGACGCCAGATCCGTTCCACCGGACCCACCAATTTTCAGATGTTCGCGCCACCGCATCCCAGCATCGTCGCTTGTCGCCTCAGACCATTTTGTAAAGGATGGGTATCAGTTCACGAATTCATGATTTTTTTCACATATTGATCGATTCAGTTTCATCCAAACTGGTTCGGTTCAGTAAGGCTGATTCAGTTTTAGTCGACCCTTTGTGGTTTACGTGGATCCAATTTGGTTTATTTGCAATTATGGCAAATCTATTTTTGCACAAACTTTTGTGGATATTTGTTCCATTTTTAAATGGCCCGTTTGTACGTTTTGTTATAGATCTCTATATAAGGATCTTTGTTTTCAGCCTAGAAGTTCTTGTTTTATTATCGATCTCTCTATGAGGATTTTTGTTTTCAACCCACAAATTTGTTTTCGTTCTTCGTGGGTTTTTGTTTTTATCCCACTTATTTGATTTTGGAGTTTTCTTCACAATTTAAGTTGTTTGTCATTTTACCACCTTGAGTTTGAAGAAGGGTGTTAAAGAAAATTAGAGTTTGCTCCCAATTATTATTTTTCTTTTTGGGTATTTTCCATTTTATGTATTTTCCCTTAGTAGTTTCATGATGTCTATTCATTCACTTGTAAAAGGTTGATTATGTACCAATAACATACCAAAATTAACAAGTGAATTAAGGATAAATTTTGAAAATAAAAATCCGAGTAACAGTAAGAAAAAATAGAATAATAGAAATAAGAAGGTAGAATGTTTTTACTGTCACAAGAAAGGTCAATTTAAAAGTCATTATAGGAAATTAGAAGAGGATAAGAAAAGAAAACATGAGGCAAATATTGTTGAGATTGATGATCTATGTATCTGTATTGAGAGTAACACAAAGAATAGTAGTAACTCATATAAATAAACAATTGATAGTGTAGCTTCCATACACATAGGTTCAGATAAGAGTTTGTTCAAATATTTCACAGCAGGACATCATGCTCTAGTGAGGAAAGGAAATGGTAAAGTTTCCAACACAGTTGGAATTGGGAATACTAGTTTGTACACGAAATGTGGAGGAAAGTTTGTGTTATGCAATGTTAGGTTTGTGTCTAGAGTGAAAATGAATCTCATCTTTACTAGAAAGTTGGATGATAAGGGTTACCATAATGAGTTTGGCAATCACTATTGTAAACTCAGGTTAGGATCCCCGATAGTGGTAGTTGGCCAGAAAGATTCCACACTATAGATATAAGAACTTAGTATTATCAAAAGATCAAAGAGGCAGTAGAGCCACTTAAAGCTACAGATGATCATAAGAGTAGAGGTACACTTGAGTCAACAACAATGATAGTCAATTTCGGTCATTTAGATCAAGATCCATCAGTTCAAAAAGAGTTGAAAAGTTGATGGCAGATGACAGTTTGAGACATAAAGTTGACGTGTATCACGAACCTCTAATTGTGTGACACTTGAATGGATTGATGAAATCACCTAAGCGAGTAAAGGCATCAAATTGGAAGGCTACGGCGGTTGCTTAGATTAAGGATAAAGTCTCCAACTTCACTTGAAGGAAGAAGTCGAGTTACTTGCAGAATGTGTATTCTTAAGGACTAGATGTTTAGATTGAAAAAGTTGTTAGTCATTGCCACTTAGCTAAAGTGGGAGCATGTGTCCTTTATGTTTAGGGAACAGTTCTATATAGCTTGTTCATAACTCACAACAAGCATAATTGTGCTATAGTTATTTCCTAGTAGTTACTTGTTTGATAATTTTTGTTTTACATGTTTTTGTGGAGCCTTTTAGTTTGCTAAGAAATATAGTGGAAGTAGAGCCTTGGAGTTTGCTGAGATGATAAATTTTGTTGTAGTGAGAGGCAAGACAATTATTTTGTATCCAAGTAGGAGATTGTTGGGATTTTTTTTGGGAGATTGTCATCCATATGTAAATTAGATGGAAAAATAATATTAAAATAGTTTGGTTTTATTTTTTTTTTAAGAAAGAAATGAAATTAAAAGTTATCAAAACTTATTTTGATCTTTTTAAAAAAGCATAATATCAAAGACATTTTTGGTTTTTATGTTTTTAAAAAACAAAAAACAAAGCATGTTTTAGATCTGAAATGCTTCATTTCAAATACAAAAACAAAACTCTTTTTAGTTCATCTGTTGCTCTTCTCTTATCGTTTCCTTTATTTTTGTTGAATTTACACCGTGGTTTGGAATGTATGACAAGTAGTTGATAATCTTCTTTACACTCAAAACACAATTGACAATGTTTACAGAATGAATCTAATACTAAAATTTAGAAAGAAAGAAAGAAAGATATGAGAGAAGGGGAAAGAAGATAGAGCACAAGTGTTTATAATGATTTGATCTTAATCGACTTACATCCACTTTTGAAGAGCAATTTAAAGATTTTATTTCTTGGAGAAGAAACACATTTACAAGCTGAATATATCAAACTCTCAGATTCACTCTCTTAGTCTACTACTTACAGATTTATGCACAATTAAAGTGTATTTATAGTATCAAAACAGTCTAACTAACTACTGTTTTAGAGAGTTACTGATTTAATTCACCATTTACAGAGTATTTAATCTTTCAATTCTCCACCTTAAATTCAATTAATATAGAAATTATGCTGCTGCTCTTCTAATCAACTTTCTTTCACCATTTTTCTGGCCAATCAAAGCCTAGTTGCTCAAGACAATACTCAAACTTTTGACATGGAATAAGTTTGGTTAGCATATCTGCCAAATTTTCTTATGTATGCTCATTGAGTACTTTAATTAGGCCTTTGTCAATTTGATCTCTAACAAAATGGTATTTCATTTCAATGTATTTAGTTCTACTATGGAATTGTTGATTCTTTGTGTTGGGTTGTATGTCCTAAAACTCGCAGTTCGTAATTTTAAACATATTCTATTTACAATAAAGATGTTATTGCCAGTTATTCAATCAAATTGTTGTTGAATATATAAATTGCACTTGTATAGACTAAATCCAATAAACTAAGATCCATGGCTATTACATGAATACTTAAACTTTATGTGGAGACATAAGAGTAGATTAAGTTCGAGTAGATAGCCAAAATGATCTACAGTATACAAATAAGGTTGGATACCTTATTCTGGTAACACTATTGGATACGGTCCACTTAGTAGATGTTACAATTGTTGTAAAGTGCTACATACGAAGTGAACTTAATTCGTTCATGTGAAGACATGAAAGTGAGGGCATGTTATGCAAAGACTTTGTATAAGATTGGACCAAGAAATTAGTCACTCTTACTTTATAACGTCATTTACTGTTTTAACCGACTATTTCAAAGCAATGACCTAGGTAACTTAACCTTAATCCTGAGCTAACTATGAACTCCTATTTATTCGGGATTATCCTTAGATTTGCATGGGTGAGGGTTGACTCAATAATGCCGGCTCAATAAGCCTCCCATTTCAGGGGTAAGATCAGGTAGATAGTTGAGGACATAGAGTGCAAGATAGAATTCACTCCTACCCATTTTTAGGGATAGTAGAGAAGTTGTTACATTAAGTGTTGACTTCGAGTCTTGAATAAGGGGCCCCACCCTCTCATTGGCTCGAGAGGGACTCGGTTTGATGCTTGGATCTTAAACCAATTGTTCATTAGAGGATCAGTGGGACTTAAAAGAAACAAGAGATAATCTCGGGGTAAACAGCTATTAACCCAACTGTTATTATGAACAACCTATGAAAGGTTAACTTACTAATGATGGTTATATCAAGTGACACAATATATCTATAGTGAGGGGAGTGAAACAACTGGACTTTAGTGGAGTGACCCGGTAGTTAACGAATGCTGGTTAATTAAGTTAAAGAATATAGCCAGTTAATCTCGGATCATTGGAGCCCATGGTCTGTAGGTTCATTAGGTCCCCCTACTAGCTCACAAACGGAATAATCCTTAGAATAGTGTGATAAATGAATTTAAAACGTTCAAATTTGAATTAAGAGAATTAGTAATTATAAGCGATATAATTACACATTTAATTACCAAACTAAACGAAGTTGGAGAATTGGTTGATATTTAAATTCGATTTAAATATTAAATTACATGAATAAGGATTCATGGTACTGGAATTGGTGTTTAATTAATTTAATATTTGATATTAAATTAATAGAATCAATTAAATTGTTTAATTAATTATTAATTTTATTTGAAAAATTAATTAATTGAATTAATTTTTGTGAAATTAATAAAATTTAAATTTGATTAAAAATTAGAAATTGAAATTTGTTTTTAATTTTGAGAACAGTTTCAAAATTAAAGAAAAACTAGATTTTGGAAAAATCCACTAAAAGTGGGGTTTCCCACTTGCAAGAACACCTAGTATTCCACTCAAAACCACAAAAAATGTTGAAGTTGGTGGTGTCTTGTTGCTAGACAATCTGATTGCATGAGTCTCCTACATAAAAGTCACAAGATCGAGTTGAGAAAAGATTCATGCAAACTGGTTTTTGGATCAGAATTGAGGTTGAAGAAGAGTTCCAAAACTTCAGAAAAAGCAGTCTGTCTTCTCCTTCATAATTCCCTAAATTCAGTTCATTTTGAGTCCCACAACTCAATCTAAGGTCCAAGAGAATAGTAGGAAATATCTATTGGTGGTCTACACCTTGTAATTGAGGAGATTGCAGCTGAGTTCGTGGATTGAAGTTTTCAAAGGTGAGTTATTATGAAACCCTCTTGATATTCTAGGAACATGCTTGATTTGATGCTAAAATTGATGAATTAGAGTGCTTAATGATCCGGAATTCTTCCACTGATTGCTTGTTAACTCCAACACTTTGAGAGATATATGGCGCTTTGGTTATCGCAATAGATTTTTACTGATTTTTGTAATATACCAAAGTCATTTCACAATCCTTTGAGCTATAAACCCTCTTTTATTGCTTCGAAGAGAGCTATAAATTTGGCTTATGTGAATAATAAGGCTACAATTGACTGTAAAGTAGCTTTCCAACTATGTAAGTTTCCTCCAAATAAAAAGTTATAGCCTGAAAGAGATCTCCTCTTATCTAGGTCTTTGGCGTAGTCTGAGTCAATGTATCCATACAATTCCATTGAGTTAAAAATACCTTGTCTGTAGACTAATCTGGCTTCTTAAGTACTTTTAAGATATCTAAGAATTTATTTTGTGGCTTCCCAATGCCTTTTTCCAAGTTTGACCATGTATCTACTAACCAGACTTGTTGAATATGTTAAATCCAGTCTAGTAGAAATCATGAGATACATTAGGCTACCTACTGTTGAACATAGAGTATTTCTATCATGTATTTGGCATGCTCTAAATCCTTCAGATTTGGCGAATTCTGAGTTGATAGCTTAAAATGAGAGGCTAAAGGTGCTGAAACAACCTTTGCACCAACCATATTAAACTTCTTAAGGATATTATCACAATACGTTGTTTGGATAATATTTAACTCTCATTTGCTTCTTTTCCTATGAACTTCTATACTCAAAATTCGTTTGAATTCTCCCAAGTCCTTCATGTCAAATTCTCTTTGAAGGGGAATTTTGACCTCAACTATTGTTACTTTAGAGAAATATAGGACTAAAGCCTTTCATTTTTATAAACGCAACTGCCATATTAACTTATTTTGAAGTCAATCTTGGACAGATATATATCAAACATCTAATACAGCATCTTGGAGATTGGTTTAGACTGTAGATAGATCTATGTAAGAGACAAACAAGATTTCTTTTACCTTTTTCTTCATAATCTTGAGGTTGTCTCATATAGGTGATTTCTTCCAATCTTCCATGTAGAAAAACTGTCTTTACCAAGCTGAACAAGTTCTAGATCAAACTGAACAACAAGTGAAAGTAGAGTTCTAATTGAAGTGTGTTTAACAACAGAAGAAAATACCTTTGTATCATCAATACATTCTCTCTACATGAAGCCCTTTGTCACTAGTCTGGCTTTATATCTTGGATTTTGTACACCTGAAACTCCATCTTTCAATTTGTAAACCCATTTATAAGCAATTGGCTTACAATCTTTAGGTGTTGTAACTAATGTCCATGTAGCATTGACTTTCAAAGAGCTCATCTCTCATTCATAACTTCTATCCAGTTAAAAGCATCAGGTCCATTTACAATGCCATTGAAGTTATTAGGTTCTCATCATTCATAATACTCACAGCATTTAGAGCCATACTTACAAAGTCAACTCCTGCATTTCTTGAAAGAGGAGTAGTATTCCTTCTTTGTCTGTCTCTGGCAAGAGCATAATTCCATAGATTTTCTACTTAATAAGAGGTTTCACCTCTTACTTCTTCACTTTGTTCTATATTTGTGAATTCATATTCTTCACTAGTACTCTCAATATTTGATTGACTTGTTGGTTGAGGATAATTCATATTCTCTACCTCAATTGATGTACTAAGGGCTTTTGAGTTGGAAGAGTAGGGAGATTCTTTTATCATGAACATCTCATCTTCCCTAAATAACATCTTGAGTAGTCACACGTCTCTTTCCAATAGGATGTCACATTCTATAACCCTTGACTCCTTCTATAAATTCGGTAAACATGCATTTTACTGCCCTTTCTTTTAGCTTCCCTTGATTTTGATGGACATAGCCAATGGATCCGAAGACCTTTAAATTCTTAAGGTTTGGTGGATGATTGGTCCACTTTTGTTCAGGAGTTAAAAAGTTTGTTGATGCGTATGGACATTTATTCAAGGTATGCACTGTATATAAGGAAGCTTCTACCCAAAATCTCTCTAAAACAATTGAATCAGATAAGGAGCATCTTACCCTGTCCATAATGGTTCTATTATGCTCTCTGTCACTCCATTTTGTTGTAAAGTGTGTCTTACAGCTTTATGTCTTGTAATTCCATGTTGCCTACAAAAGATAATAAATTCCTCTTTTCAAAACTCAAGGCCATTTGTCAGTTCTAAGGTATTTAATTTACTTAGAAGATTGTTTTTCATGAAGTACTTTCCATTATTTAAACTTCTATGATGCCTAATCTTTAGTTTTAAGGAAAAATATCCAACTTTTTCTAGAAAAATCATTTATAAAAGTTAGAAAGTACCTGGCACCACTAAGAGAAGGAGAAAGGACCCCACAAATCTGCATGTATATACTCCAGAATTGTCTTTGATGTATGATGCTCTTTAGGAAAGCTTTGCCTTGTGGACTTTCCAATAATGTAGTGTTCAAAAACTAAGATTGTCTCATAATCCTCTGGGTAGTATGCCCTAATTACACAGTATTTGTAGTCCTTTACTGCTGATATGAGAAAGTCATTTATGCCAAAGGTCTCTATTAGAAAGACCTTTATCTGAAACTATAAGTGTTGTTTGGATTATTTCAACATTCTTAATGACATGCAAACAATTCATTTTTGTCCCAACCAGTATAATCTTTGAATCTTTTCTTGAGAGTACCACCAGATCCTCTGTATTCACATCCCGATGAGTAAAGAATGCCAAGTGAAGTTAGATTTCTTTTGAGGGTTGACACATGTATGACATTTTGAAGTAATTTCACAGAATTGTCATTGAGTTTTAGAGATACATATCCTATTCCAACAACTTTGTAGGTGTTATTGTTTCCTAAGTATATATGATCCCACCTTCCCACTCTTTGTAGCAATTGAACCACTCTCTATTTGGTGTCATATGCTAGGAATAACTAGAATCTAGATCCCAATTATCCTATTTTTCCATAATTATTCCATGGTTCGAAGTCTCATCCATTGCTGCAAGAACATCTAAGAAAATCATGGAGTTTGAATCTCCATTTGTAACATTTGTACCTTTGTTCTTTTTGTAGTCTTGCACTTGTTTCTTCTTATGACAGTAAACACATTTCTTGATTTTTGGTTTGTCATCCTCTTGATTCTTTGAATCTTTTGAGTTATGCTTGGACTTTCCTTTAGCAAAAAGTCCTTCCAAATTGGATGGTTCTCTTTTTTAAGATTGCAACTCCAATTCTTTAGTGCGGATGGCATAAATTATTACATCGGTGGTGATAGAATCCCCATCATACTTCAAAGCTACCTTGACATGTATCTAGTAAGGAATTCAAGGAGAATGAAAGCTTCATTTTCATCTCCAAAAATCTTGTCTCCTGAATTCTTAAATTTTGTTGATAACTTCTTGAAATCAGCAAGATTATCAGTGAATGACTTGCTGGAATACATTTTAAGCGTAAAAAACCTTTCTCTAAAATAGGTTTTGTTAGGAATATTCCTTGACAAATACTGTTAGATCTTGTGTGGTTGACATTATTTGTTTATGATGGAATGTACAAACATACAACGGAAGTAATCAGAATCAATAAGCACTCTAGTTACACTTAATTTGAGTTCTAAAAGTGTGCAAGATAACAACTTATCAAAGAAGAAAGTTTCAAAACTTATATCTTTGATGAATCATCCAAATCCAAGTTATTTTCCACGAATTTGATCTTCAAATCAGTAGTAAACCACCAAGAGTGTCTTCTCTACTATTCTCAATCTTGGATTTGAGTGGTGAAACTCAGAATTCAAGTGAATTGTGAAGGAAAATGGAGAGGGTTTGAGTAGAAACTATTTTCTGCAGAAATTTTGAAGTTCATTAAGCATCCCCCTCTTCAATTCTAAAATTGAAGTATTTATGTATCTAATAAATGCAAGCAATCAGCCAAAATGCCGAATTGACAATTAGAAAGAATCTACTTCAAAACAAAGAACTTTGGAATTCTCCACTATCAAATTTAATTTTCTAATTTTCTAAATATTAATTTTCAACTACTTTTTGATTAATTGAAAATTAATCAAATATAAAAATTCAATTTCTCAAATTGAATTTAAAAATTTAAAAATTGAAAATAAATTTGATTTTAATTAATTAAATAATAATTTAACATCAAATATTAAATTAACCAAACACCTAATTTATACATGAATCCTATTCATGTATTTTAACATTTAAATCAATATTTAAATATGTTAAACTCTCCAATTTTGTTTAATTTCAACAAAATTAAACGTTTAATTATATCAAATATAATTATCCAAACTCTAATTTGAAATTGAATATTTCAAATTCAAACCATAATTAGAAATTTGAATACTTCAAATTAAAACCCTAAATTCAATTTGAACATTTCAAATTGAAAATTTTGATTTTGATTTTGAACATTTCAAAACCACTCATTTCACTAATCCAAGGTGTTAATGTTTTACGAGCTAGTAGAGGGACCTTATAGACCTACAAATATGAGCTCCAATGATTTGAGATTAATTAACTAAACTCTTTAGACCGAATTAATCACTATTCGTTAACTACTAAGATACATCATTATAGTTCGATAGTTGCACTCTCCTCATTGTAGATATATTTCTATCCACTCGATCTAACTATAATTAATAAGTCGACCCTTCACAGGTTGTTCGTAATAACGGCTGGGTCAAATGCTATTTTACTCCCGAAATTATATCTTGTTCCTTAAGTTCTATTGATACTCTAATGAACAATTGGTTTGTGATCCAATCACTAAACTGAATCCCTTTCGGGACAATGAGAGTGTGGGGCCCCTTATTCAAGACCTGGATTCAGTACTTAATAGAACAACCTTTCTCCTATCCCTAAATTGAGTAGGTGTGAATTCCGTCTTACACCTGATGTCCTTAGCTATCTACCTAGTCTTACCCCTAAACTGGGAGGCTTATTGAGCCGGCACTGTTGAGCCAACCCTCACCTATGCAAATCTAAGGATAATCTTGAATAAATAGGAGTTCATAGATAGCTCAAGATTAAAGTTGAGTTACGTAGGTCATCTATTTGAAACGATCAATCTTAAACAGTAAACAACATTATAAAGTAAGAATGACTTATTTTTTGGTCTAATCTTATGCAAACTCGTTGCATAGGACACCTCCACTTCTCATGACTTGATATGAACGATTCAGGATCACATCGTTTGTACTATCTACAAAGTGGGCCGCATCCGATAATGTTACTAGAATAAGGTACCCAACCTTATTCATATACTATAGACCGTTTTGGCTATTTACTCGAACTTGATCCAAATTTATGTCTCCACATAAAGTTCAAGTATTCATATAATAGCCATGGATCTTAGTTTATTGGATTTAGTCTTTACAAGTGCAATTTACATATTCAATAACAGTTTTATTGAATAAATGTCAATAACATATTTATTGATAATAGAAAATGTTTAACATTAAAAACTGTGAGTTTTAGGACATACAACCCAATAGTTTAAGTGTTGCAGATGTGATCGGAATTTTCATTACATTTGCGGTTTCTGACACATGAATGTTTTTAAAAAATGCATAATCTACAAAATTCTTTCCTTATTGGGATTTTCCTTCTGCAACATTATTTGCCTATCTTTTTCTTATTTAGTGTGCAACTGTTTTGGAAGTTAGGGTTACTCTTCCTTGTTTTCACTGTGCATATTTAAAGGAAAATTAGTCCTCTAGTTCAGGTTGGCCGTTCTATCCCTACAAGAGCAACGTCATAAGTGTATCGATTGTGTAAGAATAAACAAATTACATCACTTGGAGACATACTCCATTTTGTTTATGTTCTGTGTATCATGATTCATCTGAGAAGGGATTCTCAGAGCTCAGGAGAAGCCCAAATCCATTCAAGCTAAGGGGAATTTGCTCTTAGAGGGGAAGATACAATTCCAGTGAGAAGGAGTCTCACGACTTGAGGGGAGCTCAAGCCTTACAAAGAGGGAGTCTCCGTTTTAAGGAAAGTCTAAAACATTCTACACTGATATTCTCACTTACGAGGAGCCTAAGTTTTCGTGAGAGGAAGTCTCAAAACTAAGGGAGCTTAGGTGTACGGTTGAGTGATAAAGCTATTCACGAGTCACTGTAATTGTGTGATCATTATAGATAAGTTTTCGTTGTAATTGCTTATCATTAATATTAGTGAAGTTATCTTTGCTAGGCACATTGCCCCTAAACGTAGGTAGTTTACACCAGACTGGGTTACCAATCTCCCGCGTTCATTTATCTCCTAATTATATCTTATAATTGTTGTGTGGAATGCAATGACATTATAGGTAACATAGTTATCTTGCAGTAGTCATCTCATTTCTTATTTTCAATTGGTATCAAAGCGAGTCATCATTATCTCTAGTGTTGTGATCTGGTTTCACTTGAATGAAAGAAGTAAAGGAAAGGGATCTACTACACGTCCCCTTATACTGGATGGGTCAAACTATACATATTGGAGAGCGAGGATGCTAGCCTTTCTAATGTTCTTAGACAAGAAGTCATGAAAGTCCATTATTATTGGCTAGGCACATCCTCAAGTGGCTGATGAGAAAGGTAAATTGAAGCTCAACTTTGAAGTAGAATGGACTAAAGAGGAGGATGAAGCCTCTCTTTGAAACTCTCGAGCCCTAAATACCATATTCAATGGTTTTGATAAAAACATCCTTTGGTTGATCAATATATGTATTTCTGCTAAAAAAGCCTGGGATATTCTTGTTGTTGCTCATTAAGGAACTTCCAAAGTTAGGATGTCTAGATTGCAACTGTTGGCCTCAAAATTTGAAGTCTTATAAATGCAAGAAGGAGAAACTATCGCTGAATTCAATGTCAAGTTAGTTGACATTGAAAATGAATCGTTTGCATTGAGAGAAAAGATCTCTAAAGAGAAACTTGTCAGGAAATTTCTCAGATCGTTACCTAAGAGGTTTGATATGAAAGTCATTGCAATAAAAGAATTCTAGGATACCACTGCAGTGAAGGTTGATGATCTCTTCGGATCTTTACTTATTTTTTAAATGTTCCTTAATGACAAACCTGAGAAGAGGAACAAGGGAATAACTTTGCGATCTTCAATTGAAAGACACTCATATAATCGAATAGAGGAGTCCGAAGAAAATCTCGTTGATGCCATCTTTTTACTGTCAAAATAGTTTTTTCGCATGCTAAAGAAGTTTAAGAGGAAATCGAGTTTCCACTCCCCAAGGATGACCAAATCTGTCAACACATAAGGACTAACTATTCAACGATCTGAGAAATCAAAGAAGGATTTTGACAAACTGAATGGTTATGATTCGTACAAAGATAAACAATTTCGATCGTGAATGTGAAGGCTTTGGTTACTATTAGTTAGAATGTCCAACATTTCTGAAGAGGAAAACAAGAGTGATGTTTTGACCCTGTCTGACAAGGAGTATAATGAAAGTAGTGATCTAGAAGAAGATGTCAAGCCCTTTGTTAGTTGCATTTCCTCAGACAGTTTAGAGGAGAATATATCTATAAATGAATTTGCTGTTGTTGGTGGAGATGAGGAAACCCATGACTCATCTATTGCTACGTTCTATCTGACGTTTATAAGTAGAGGTGTAAGGATGCGAAGGTCCTTGAAGTTCAGAAGGAAATAATTGAGCCTTTTATTATTGACAATGCTCGTCTTATGTAAGTTATTTCTAATTTGAAACGTGAACTCAATAAAGTCATAACTGAGAAAAAGTTCATAAGTAAGCCTATTAGGATTTTAAATTATAGAACTGATTGTTTAGAACAAATCATATATAAAGGCAAATCTTTCAAAGATGCTCGTGGTATTGGCTTCACTGGTTCAAGTTTTGATAATAGACATCAAAGTTTAGATAAATCCAAACAGAAAATTTTGTTTGTCAGAGAACAAGTACCATGGATAAATTCTCAACCAAAATATCCTACTTTTGGGCATCTTTAAACTAGGAATCATTCGAGCAGAAAGTAGTGGATCTACCACTTCTGTGAAGAAAGAGGCCATATTAGACCTTACTTTTATAAGTTGTATGGATACTGGAGCTTTGTATACAAATCACGGTCATCTGGTTATTTCAATAGTAGAAGATCTCATTCTTCTGTAATGAAGCAAATTTGGAGAGTAAAAACAATCCTAATCTTTGTAATGTTGTTCTTACATCCCTCATCTCACAACCAAAGGGGATTGGTTCTTTGACAGTGGTTGTTTTTGGCATATAATAGGAGAAAGAAGCTATGTTTCTGAGATTAAAAAAGTTGGATCATGACAGGTTACTTTTGGTGATGGAGCAATAGAGAAAATCATTGGAAAAGGAAAAACTCAATTATCCAGGCTTGCTTGTACTTGATGATAGAATGCTGGTAGAGGGCCTGATTGCAAATTTAATTAGTATTAGCCAGTTGTCTGATCAAGGCCTGAATGTGAACTTTACAAAAGAAGGGTGTGTTGCCACAAAAAATGCTAGATCTTTTGTCATGATTGGTAAGAGATCGTCTGACAACTGCTATTTATGGACACCTACTGGCACTCAACATCAATGTTTTGTTTCGAAGCATGATGAAACTACATTATGGCACAAATATTTAGGTCATGTTAATATTAAAGCTTTTCAAAATGCTATTTCCAAAAAGGATGTGATAGGTATTCCAAATCTTGGCAATCATGGACAAACTATTTGTGCAAAGTGTCAAGCAGGTAAGCAAATAAGGGTGTCTCTATTGAGGTTGATACCCTAAATCTCGTGAGTCCTGTAGTTTGTAATTGTAATGTACAAATAATTTATTTATTTAATAAAATATAAGGTATTTTATTCGACATTTAGTAGCGTTAACTTACAAAACCAATAAACTAACATCTAAGGTTATCTTTTGTATCTTAAACATGAATGTAGAGACATACAAGTAAATTGTGTTTAAGTGATAACCTAAATGGTCTGTAGTAGATGGATAATGTTGGATACCTTATCCCGGTGACACTAAGAATACCACCCGCTTTATAGATGTTACAATTGTTGTAAAGTTCTACAAATGATCTGATCATAATCATTCATGTAGAGACATGTGAGCGGGGGTTTTCTATACAAAAGGGTTTGTATAAGGCCGGACCACGAAATGGATAGTCTCATTATATAACACCGTTAATAGTAGAGAGTTACATTTCACCAGGATGACCATAAGTGACATGACTTGAATCCTAAGTGAGTTGTGAACTCCTGCCTATGAAGGTGGTCCTTTGATTTGTATGGGTGAGAGTGGCCAGATCCCTAAATCAATATGCCTACTATTTTGGGCATTTATCTGATTGGGGAGCTAGGAACAGAACTACACAAGACGAAATTCACTCATTCCCTAATGTCGGGGTAAGTAGATAAATTACTCCCTTAAGGGTTGATTTTGAGGCTTGAATAATATAGTGCTACACCTTTTTTTGGCCCGAGAGGGGTTTGGTCATAGTTTAGATGTAACTATAGGGGTAAAACGATAATTTTGGTCTAGCTGTACTTATGAGTAATTTATGAAGGGTTATCGCACTATTGACTGGTTATATCCAATGGATATAGAAATTTGTAGTGCGAAGAGTACAACTGTCGGTCTTTAGTGGAGTGACTGACTGTTAATGGAGTTGAGTAATTTAATTAAAAGAGTTTAATTATTTATTCAAGTATCATTAGAGTTTCAATCTACAGGTCCATAAGGTACCCTCTATAGCTCAATTGAGATTATTGAGAATTAATTTTAGATTAATTTGAATTGTTCAAATTAATTGAGGGATTGATTATATATGATATAATTAATTTAAATTAATTATATGTGATATAATTAATATAATGTATTTGATATTATTATGAAAGGAAACAAATATTTGAATATGATTCAAATACTAATTATAGGATTTGATTCATATAATTAAATTAAATATAAATTTGATTTATATTAAATACCATGAATGATTGAGAAAATTCAAACTATAGATTATATTATATTTGAGATACAATATAAAAACTATAGGTTATGTGTTATATTCGATATGATATATAGTTTAATATATACTATATGATAAGTTGGTTATATATATATATTAAAATTTTATTTATTAAATTATTTTTAATTTAATTAAGGAGGGAGTTATAACTCCTTCCCCTTATTTTTTTTTTCTTGATCAATCATGTGGCAAAAAGGAGTTTTTACGATTTGCTTCTTAGTATTCTTCAAAGAAATTTTCACAAAAGGCCTGTATGTTTTTTTTAGAAGCATTCTCCCAATAAAAACATATTCCTTTCTTCTAAATCTTCCTCCCTCTCCCAAAATCAATAGAGTCCATAACTCCTGTTAATTGTCAACCCCTAAGGAGAATATAGAAGGCTCATTTGTAGTGGTGTCCACATTGGGGTTGATTATGTTCGAAATTCTAAGAGGAGGGTTCGTAACCAAATTTAGGAGGATTGTTGTGAAGAATTCTTTCTTCAAAGGTTATTATAATCCAAACCCTAATTCCCTTCTCTGTTTAATTGTAAAGTATGCTGTAAAATTTCTTTGATATGCATAATGTTCTTCTGTAAATTTAATTCTCTGTGAAATTTACAATTGGGACACGATTCGCGCTTTTGCATCGAACCTCACAGTCCTTCAATTGGTATCAGAGCCAGGTATTCTAGGTCCCAATTTTAATATTTTCATAATTAAAATTCATTTCAATGGTGGGTTGCATTAGTGCTTCATGTTGATGAATGTACGGTTTTGCAATTATGGATGTTTCAGGATTGGACTGTGTAGAATTTACTGCTTTATTTTACAAATTGGTTTGTAAGGGCTCGTTATTTTGGGCATTAATATGCAATCGAGTCTGTATATTTATTGTCCGTGTCATTCGTGGCTTTTTTAGCAACTTTTTAGAGAAAACAAGGCCCAAATCGAAGTAAAATCGATGGAGTTCGTGACTGTACAGTAGGCGACTATACAACAGCATTGCAACGTTGTGCCTTAGTGTTGCAATACTGAAAGCAGACGAACGAATATTTTTTCGTAGCGTTGCAGCTAGGACACAACGTTGCAACGCTTCGAGATAAAAAAAAATGATGCAGTTCGTGAGTGGTTCAGTTCGTGGTTCAGCCGGTTTGCTTGGTTCGAGTGGTTTGCGGCTTGGTTCGAGTTTTTGGTCCGATTCAGCAGTTTTTTGTTGTAATAGTTAGTTTTTAATTAATGAAATCAATATGAATATTACATTAATTTAATTAATTGTTTAAGAGTTTAATCCTGGTCCATATATTGTTCTTTAAATTATGCACTTGATGTATGGTTTATTTTTATTTAATATATGTCATAATGTATACCATATAGAAAATTCCACCATAGGTTATGCATTTAATCATGCATAATGAATATTACAAATGTTCTAATATAGTTGCATGATTTAATTTTATAGTATGCTTATGCATCATATAATATAAATGTTATAATATATGTATGCATGCATTAATGTGACATTATCATACATCATTATATTATAATTGTTATAAAATAGAGTTAGCATGTTTGGATGAATGTTATTATAAATTTCATTACTTTATAATATAAATGTTATGTATGTTGAATAATGAATTGGGAATTGCATGAAGCATGTCATTACCTTAGGTAATTTTATAATGATTATAATTTTTCCTAAGTATGATTTGAAATGCAATGAACGGTTTTAATTTATTTCATTTATTTATCATCATTATAATTAAATGAAATTAGAGATTAATAATTTAGAATTCAGAATTACATGCAAACTTAGGTTAAAATCATTTTTTAAAATAGTTTAAAATATGATTCACATAGACTTGTCACAACATTTCTAATGTGATTAGAAATTGGTTTTAATATTTTTAATCAGTTTAATAGGATTAAATTGGTTTTAATAAAAGATTAAAATTGTAGCAAATGTATCTATAAGGGACCTTTGTCTAAGACTAGTTCTATCTAAGCTGGGGTAATTAAATTGACGGAAACGGAATACCCCTACCTGGGAATTGAGCTAGAAGGTGAATTAGATAGATTTTCTACAAGCATGCAATTGTTGATTAAAGTTTGTTAAAATGTTTAATGAACATTAATCAAAATTGTTTAACTATCCAAAGTAAGTGTTACTTTTAGGCAAACTTAAACAATCACTTATTAAAATAAATAGCCATATTTTTCTAAGTTAAATTAATCCTAGGTAAAACACTCAATGGGAGGAAAATGGGGTATATGATACTTCATTTTTTCTTTTCACGTTTCTTCCTCATAGTTTACACCATGAGACCTATACTCCGCCTTGAGGCACCTTTGCTTGTGTCCCCCTATAGGTGGTGTTTGTATAGGTCAATACCAAGGTGAATGGAGAGAATGTTTATAGTAAGTGGGAGGGGGACATGTGTCAACACATCATATGATCTCTTTCATTAGTTTGTAGTAAAATTTCATGCTCGACCTCGAGGACCTTTGTTTGTGTCCCCCTACGAATGACATTTGCATGACTCTTTACTCAAACTCTAGAAATGGATAGGGTTGCTTTAGTTTTTGCCCCAATCGGTTTTTTCCCTACGATTGGCTCATTTAGATGGAACTCTAGAATCTAAAATGAGGGATTACACTTACAAGAAAATGTTAAGCTAGTCAACAATTTCTAGACCAAATAATGGTGACTAATATTTAAAGGAACAAGGAATTGTTCTGTATATTAGTTGAGATGGCCTCATTTCAATGAAGGGGTACCTGATCTCCCTACGGTAGCTTTTACCTTGCCTCAGTGAAATATCATTACAAAATAAATGTCACATAGGGTGCATTAAATTATTTTTCTAAATTTGATTATTTTTTCAAGAGTGGATAATGCATGGATTACTAATATAAATAAATTGTAAGTTTCAACAATTTTCAATATGATTTCGGCAACTTTAAATATGCTTGCTGCCGAAAAATTAACTGGTTATAATTACATCACTTGGAAAAATACAACAAATACAGTTCTGATCATCGATGACTTAAGATTTGTCTTGGTAGAGGAATATCCTCTAGTCCCAACTCAAAATGGCACTTGAAACATTTGAGAGGCATACAAGCATTGGGTATGGGCAAATGAAAAGGCCTTAACGTATATCTTGACAAACCTTTCTAAAGTCTTGGCCAAGAAGCATAAGCCCATGCTCACTGTCGGTGAGATCATGGAGTCCTTGCAAGGATGTTCAGACAACCGTCCGCTCAACTTAGGCATGATGCTCTTAAATTCATCTTCAATGCCTGTATTCAAGAGGGGGCCTCTGTTCGAGAATACGTTCTCAACATGATGGTCCACTTTAATGTGGCTGAGATGAATAAGTTTGTCATTAATGAGGCCAATTAGGTTAGATTCATCTAGAAACTTTGCCTGAAAGTTTCCAAGACTATTTAATAGAACATGAAATTATATCCCAACTCTCGGCACTTGGTATACCTCAGCAAAATGGTATATCAGAAAGGAGAAATCGAACCTTATTGGATATGGTTCGGTTTATGATGAGTTATGCTTCCTTATCAGACTCGTTTTGAGGTTATGTAGTATAGACTGCAACTTACATTTTGAATTGCGTTAAATACAAAAGTTCTACTAGAACACCTTTTGAATTACGAAATGGTCGTAAAGGTAGTTTACGTCATTTCAGGATCTGGGGTTACTCAGTACATGTGCTTGAGGCAAATCCTAAGAAATTGAAATATCGTTCAATTGTGCCTATTTGTAGGTTACCCTAAAGGAACGAGAGGTGGTTACTTTTACGATCCTAAAGATAATATAGTGTTTGTGTCGACAAATGCTACCTTTATAGAAGAAGACCACATAAGGGAGTATAAGCCCCCCACAGTAAGATAGTGTTAAATGAAATTTCCAGTGAAAATACGAAACTTTCAACAAGAGTTTTTGAAGAGCTTAATACCTTAACAAGATTTGTTGAAGTTGGTTTATCTAGTAGGTCTAAGTCTAATTTCTTTTGAACATTTCAAAGAAAATAAGACATGAGTTGAATTGGAACAGGATACATTTATTCATAAATACTCATCAATCATACTAATGGATTATCTATGAAATCAGACTTATGTTTTCTAACATAGGACCACTTAGGTCAAAGAGAGAAAGTCGAATATTGGCTAGATAACCTTATCTAATAAGGTTTAATGACACACCTATATGAGAAGTAGGGCTTTTGACATGTAATAATAATTTAACTCTAACTCTTTAGAGAATTACTCATAACTATCATTTCTAAAAACCAAAGTCATATATCCTTTAGGAGAATAGAATTTATCTTTATTTCCGGATTCATTAATCCTTACACTCTCACAATTGAGTAGTAAATGTATTAACATTTAACACACAAAAATGTATATATTTAATGTTGAACATATTTTCAAAACAACTTTTAAAAACATGTCTAATTACCAAAACTATTCATATGTTATGAAATATTTTAGTAATTTTCCATGGAGAAATTGAATGCCTCTCATGGTGATAAAAGCACCATATTCAACATAAATAAACATCATTACATTTTAATGCACAAAAATGCATTTAATTAAAGCTGGACATGTTTTCAAAAACGACTTTTGAAAAAAACATGCCTTATCACTAACTATTCATATACTATGAAATATTTAGTAATAAAGCTTGGAGAAGTGAAATTTCTCTTATGGTAATAAAAACACCATATTCAACAAAATTAAATAATATTTAATGCCTCACACTATGTTTACTGAGATGAGCATTCTGTTGCCAATTAGTAGAACTATTCCACTTATATAAGTATTCGCCAAGATTTACAATCTAATTGTAATGAAGGAAAACTTTGATAGTGAATCATCATTCAACTATCAAAGTGTAAATTTGTATTCTCCACCATGAATTTAGTAAATTAGATTTACTTGTTCTCATTTTTCTTCTTCTTGAGATATTTCTAAAATCCCTCAACAACTGACATCCCAAACTAATTAGGAAACTTTTTCTTCATTAGCTCCAGTCATTATAATTTTCTTGGAACCCTGATGATACTTAACTTTATAGATCATTTAGCTTCCCATGACTCCAACATACAATATGTTTTGTCATGTTTTTATCTAGACACATCATATATTACGTAGATAATTACAACAAGTTATCGTTGCAAAGTTTATTCATGAAAACTTCATGAAATAAAAACAATTCTTTTGAGAACATTTTCCAAATTAAAAGACCAAATTACACTGCTCTTATATGTTGATAAAAAATTTAATGTAGTATATTCATCAAAATCTTTGACTTATATAGGTAATTAAAATTTTCAGAGAAATAGACAACTTTGAATTATATAAAATATGTTAATCTATTATATGCAATCTATTATCCATTCTAATTCAATAAAGAAATTTAAAGATGAACCCATGAATTTGAATATGAATCCCATTCATATAAACACAAAATTTCTATTGCTATGATACTCTAGTGAGTCAGAATAAAAGCCACCATAGGGCAATCAATCATTCCTTCACTGGATCGATACATTCTTAACCATGTTACGCTAGAATAACTCTTTATTCCTATAATATCTAGTTACCATATTTTGGTCAAGAAACCATTAACTTACTTAACAATTTCTTATAAATATAACCCTTCATTTTAGATTCTAGAGTTCCGCCCCAATGAGCCAACCGTAGGAAAAAACCGATTGTGGCAAAACTAAAGCAATTCTATCCATTTCTGAAGTTTGGGTAAAATTTCAAGCAAACACCATCTGTAGAAAAATACAAGCAAAGGTGTCTCGAGGCCAAACATGAAAGCTTACTGCAAACCAATGAAGGAGATCATGGGATATGTTGACACACTTCCCTCTCCCACTTACTATAAACACTTTCTCCATTCACCTTGGTATTGACCTATGCAAATATCATCCGTAGGGAGACACAAGCAAAGATGTCTCGAAGCCGAGCATATATTTCATAGTATGGACTATTTAGGGAGAAACGTGAAAAGGAAATTAAAGTATCATATACATCATTTTCCTCTCGCTGTGTGTTTTACAAATGAGGGTTCATAACTTAGGTAAATTAGAAAAATAAAGTTATCTAAGTAAATTGTTAACTTGACATAATATATAAATATTTGGTAGTTTAACAATGTTGATTCTTGTTTATTAAACACTTTAATAAACCTAAATTATTCATTGCAGGGTTATAACATTATTATCTAATTCACCTTCCAGGTTGGTTCCCAGGTAGGAGTGTTTCGTTTCCGTTAGCTTAAATACCTCAGCCTTAGACAGAACCTTCCTTAGACAAAGATCCTTAAAGAATCCCGTGAAAGGGACCGCAGCGGAAATGGATCATCCCAATTCCCAATCATTTTTTTAAAACATTTTTACAGCACATGCATTAGGAAAAAAAAATTATACAACATGCCAAAAAAAAAAAAAAAACCAAAAGGTTTAGGAAATCTTATCCTTGAAGACGTTATTCAATCGAATCCATTGAACACTACCATAAAGGAGTCCTCAGTATTCTCTAGTGAGAATCTAGGAGGTGTGGGCTCTAGAGTGTTTTGGGATTGAAGGAGAAGGAAGAATTTTTTTAGAGATCAACCTTGGGAAAACTAAAAAAACTTTTACAGAGAGCAATGTTTTTCTGTGTTCTCTCTGTTCTTTTTACAGGTATATCAAAGAGAGACCACCACCACTTCTTACGTGAGTGGTGGAGAGAAAAAAATGGGGAGGGAGTTGTAACTCCCTCCCCTTAATTATTTTAAAATCAAATAATTAGAAAATTATTTAATAATAAAATAATTAATAAATAATTTAAATTCACAATTAAAAATATAACAAAAATATATAATAACCAACTTATTATATATTATGTAATTATATGTTATATCATATTAACATATAACATATAATTTAAAATTGTATCATATACAATATATAACCTATAGTTTCTTTTCTCTCTCTTATGGTATTTAATATAAATCATATTTACATTAAAAATTAATTATATGAATCTAATTTAGATAATTAACATTTGAATCCTATTCAAACATTTAATTCCTCTAATAATTTCTTTATATTATAATGTATCAAATACATTATAGTAATTATATCTATATAATATCATAAACTTAATTATACCATATGTAATTAGTTTCCTCAATTAATTTGAACAATTCAAATTAATCCAAAACTTGATTCTCATAAAATCCGATGAGCTACCGAAGAGACCTCGTGGACCTGTAGCTTGAAGCTCCAACGGTTCGTGAATAATTAATTAAGCTCTTTAATTAAATTATTCACTATCCATTAACTGTCGAGCACTCCACTAAAGACTGACAGCTGCACTCTTCGCATTACAGATATATTTCTGTGTCCACATTGTTGGGGTTGATGCCCTAAAGTCTCGTGTTCTGTAGTTTGTAAACAGTTTGTACGAACGCCTGTGTTGTATAATATATGATATTTTACTTCACATCTTGTTTTTTGCTCAGTTGCATGTTTTATTTGTTTTACAATAAACCAATAAACATAAAATCCCTGGCTATCTGTATGTGACTCAAGCATGTATATGGTGACATACAAGTGGATCATGTCTTGAGTGATAACCAAAATGGTTTGTAGTATATGGATATAAGAGGGAAACCTTATCCTGGTAACTCTACGGATGCGGCCCGCTTTGTGGACTGGTCACAAGTGTTGTGACTTGTCACAGATGGTCTGATCCTGATCATTCGTGGGGACATGCGAGCGGGGGCGTCCTATACAAAGAGTTTGTATAAGACCTGACCACGAAGTGTTAACGTCTCGTTATATAATACTATTCATGATAGAGACTTCATTTCACTAGGATGACTATAGGTAACATGACCTCAATCCTGAGTGAGTTGGGAACTCCTGCCATTGAGGACGGTTCTTTGATTTGTATGGGTGCGAGTGGCCAGGTCGCCGATTCAAACCTACCATTTTGGGGATTCGTCTGATTTGGGAGCTGGGAACTCAACTACACAAGATGGAATTCACTCCTTCCCTGAAACATGGGTAAGTAGATAGATAGCTCCCTTAAAGACTGATTCCGAGGCTTGAACGATGTGGCACCACACACCTTCTCTTAGCCCGAGAGGTGTTCACACATAGTTGGACTATGCTGTATTGTTCATTAGAGGAATCAGTGGTACTTAAGAAGTGAGATGTAACTACAGGGGCAAAACGGTAATTTAACCCAGTTGTACTTACGAGCATATGTGAAGGGTCATTATACTCATGATTGGTTATATTCGATGGACACAAAAATATATCTGTGGTAAGAAGAGTTCAGCTATTGGTCTTTAGTGAAATGCCTGACAGTTACTTGATGATGGATCTCATGGCTAAAGAGTTTAGTCAGCTATTCAGAACCATCGGAGCTTCGAGCCACAGGTCCATTAGGTCCTCTAGGTAGCTTGGATAAAGTCGAGAATCAGTGTTTGGGTTAATTTGAAATGTTCAAATTGACAAGAGGAAGTTCAATTATATATGATATAATTGGACTGGTTAATTATATATGATATAATTGGCTAAATGTATGAGATACATTATTTTGGAGGAAAGTAGATATAAATATGATTTATATAAAGTAGAGGAGAAATTACTATAGTAGATATGTGATATCAAACTATAGGGTAAAAATATAATATGATTATATTTATTAATAATTTAATTGTTTAATTATATGATAATTAACCTAAAATCTCTCTCGGACGTGCGTTAGTGGGAAACGGATGAATAAAAATGAATTTTGTTTCATTTTGAATAGTACGGAAAAAGATCGGAAGGTTTGCATTGGTGTGAAAACGTAAATGATCGCTTAAAGTCGAGAGCCTATACGATAGCCGCTCAATTTCTAAATGATCGCATACCTCACGCCTAAACGATCGCACACTAGTTCCTAAACGATCAAATAGCTTTCCTAAATGATTGTATAGTGTGCCGTGTTTGCTAAATGATCGTATACCTTTTTCTAAACGATCGTTCAGTAAAATCTACACGAGCGTGTAGCGTCTTCTAAACGATAAGCATTTTAGCTATACGATAGCTTCCTATTCTCTTCCACTTGCTTATCATCTACACGATCAGTTCTTCCTCCTACCTCTACCAAACTCACCAAAGACCATGTTTTGGGTTCTCACTCTGAGAATACCTAGGGATCTTTTCTGGTGGTGTCATCCCCACTGCGTTCGTTTGTTTGTGGTTGATCGTGCTGCTGTAGCCGACACATCTGCTGGACGTTTGTTGATCGAGTAGAGGTCTTCTCCTGCGTTGAGTTTCATAGCTTGAAGAGCATCTTCAACTGGTATGAGAACTCTCTCCCTTGTTAATTTTTGTTCAAAGCATGCCGTTAATTACTGTTTGTTTGCATAACTGTACATTTGAATGTATATGGTGTATTTTGGTCACATTGAAATTGGAGCGATCCGAACGCGCTCATGGAACTCTTTGTTAAGAGATACTTCAATTGGTATCAGAGCCAGGTTTTGATAGTCCAATTTAATATGTTGGAACGAAATTACATTTACGTTCTTGATGGGTGCATTTGTGCACTGTTTAATCGTTAAATTTCTGTGGATGTGCGAATTAATGGATGTTTTCGTGGATGATTAGCATCGGTTTGATTTATTTCTCTTACATTTTCAGTTTTTTGTAAAGGTCCCTGCGTTTTGTGGGCATTAATAATCGTTATCGAGTCTGTATTCAAAGTCTGTTTGAGTTTTTTGTCGTTCGTGAAGAAGATCGTAGCAAGTGTTGCGGTTCTTCGAGGAAGGAGACAATCAAGGGTTGATCGCATCGTGCAGACGATAGGGTATGCGATCGCTGTTGATCGCATCGTGCAGACGATGGGTACGCGATCATTGTTGGTTGCATCGGTTAGATGATGGGGTATGCGATCAAGGGTCGATCGCGTCGTGTCGACGATCGAGTACACGATCGTTGAGTATTGGGTCGTGTAGACGATGGGATGATCGCGTATCGTTTAGCTCGCGCACGCACTAGACGATCGTTTAGGTCAGCAAGCTTTATCGCTTAGTAACCTAAACGATCGCTTAGTAATGCAAGGTAAGTCGTTTACCTGTTGCCACATCAAACGATCGCATAGATGATTAGGCTTTACAGCCTCGTTGTCATCTACACAATTGTTTAATTTTGCTTCTATCGTCTAGTGCGTGCTGGGCGATCGTCTATCTACGACGTTTACTATACGATGTAGTCCTCCTAGTGGTTCAAGACCTAGTTCGCCTTTGAACCGGATTGCTCGATGTAATAGATAGTGTTATTTCATTTTGGTTGTTGTAAAGGCTCATCCCGGTCCATTATCCTTTATTTATTATATATGATGTATGTTTTTATATGTCATACGATATGTACATATAGTAAATCTCACCTTAGGTTATGCATTGGTCATGCATCATCTCTTTATTGTAAATGTTATAATTTAGAGAAGCATGATTTAATTATGTAAGAGCATGCTCATGCATCATATAATATAAGAGTTATATTTATGCATGCATAAAAAGCGTTGACATGCATCATCTTTATATTATAATTTTATAGTATAAGGGTGAATGATAGCATGTTTTCTTGGTTGTTACGCGTTATATAAAAGTTATATATAGTAATGACCGAATATTGCATGAAACATCACACATAAGTTACTTTATAAGTATTATAAACACCTCGTTATGCGCAATGGTTTTAGTTGTTTCTTTTAAAAGTTAAAGAGAAATTAGAACTAAAAGAAATAAAAAAGACATGCATGCTCACTTAGGTTTAATTCATGGTTTTAAAGTGTTTAAGACTTGTATCATATAGACCAAAATCACGGTTCTAATATGATTAGTAACCCTAAGGCTTTAATCTTTTAATCAGTTTAATAGGATTTAATTGACTAATAAAAGGTTAAAGTGTAGCAAATCTATCTATAAGGGACCTTTTGTCTAAGGCGGGTTCTGTCTAGGCTGGGGTATTTAAGTTGATGGAAATGTAATACCCCTACTTGGAAATTTACTTGGAAATGTGAATTAGATAGATTTGATGCATGCATGCAAGTTAAGGATAGTCCATTAAAGTGTTTAAATGTGACTACTTGAACTTGTTCATATTTCATAGACAAACGTTATTTACCAGCAGAGTTTAAAAAGACGACTTAGACTAAAATCGATAGCCGAATTACCTAAGTTAATGAACCCTAGGTAGAACATTCAGTGGAAGGTACTTGGGGCATAAGATGCTTCACTTAAACCTTTCACGTTTCTCCTAAATAGTTCACACCATGAGATCTACCCTCCGTTCTCGCGGCACCTTTGGCATGTCCCCCTAACGAATGGTGTTTATGTAGGTCAATATCAAGGTGGATGGAGAGAGTGTTCATACTAAGTGGGAGCGGAAAGTGCGACAACATATCCCTCGGTCTCCCTCGTTGGGTTGAATAAAGTTACTGCACATCGCCTCGAGGCACCATGTGAGTGTCCCCCTAAAGGATGACAGTTTTGCGCATTTCTTTATTTGATCTCTGGTAAGAGGATAAGGTAACTTAGTATCTTATCCTAATCTACTTCTTCCCTACGGTGGGCTCATTAGGGTAATACTCTGGCACCGAAAGTGAGGAGACACACTTACGCGAAATAGTTAAAGTTTAACAGTTCTGGACCGAAAAATGGTGGCTGCTAGGTTTAGTTTCAAGAGTTGGTTTTGCCTAATGGTTGAGAATGTCTCATCCCAGCGAAGGGTTAACTGATCACCCCACCGGTGACGTTTGTCCTGCCTCACTGGGGCATCATTGCAAAATAGAAGTCTATATCTTAGGGTACTTGAAACTGTTTTGCAAAACTGATTGGTTTAAAAGTGGTTTAGCAAAATCTAATAAAGGTTTGTTTTTATTTTCAACAACTTCTTTTTCAAAATGGCAACAACCATGTTGGCTTTGTTAAGCGCCGAAAAACTAACTGGCGATAATTTCGCAACATGGAAACACATGATCACGACAATCCTAATCATCGAGGATCTCATGTTTGCTCTCACGGAGGCTTGTCCTTTTATTCCAGCTTCAAATGCCGCTCGTAATGTTCGGGAGGCATACGAGTGATGGATAAGGGAGAATGAGAAAGCTCGAGCCTACATCTTGGCAAGTCTTTCTGAAGTCCTGGCCAAGATACATGAGCCTATGGTCTTAGCCTTGAGATCATGGAGTCCTTGCGGGGATGTTTGGACAACCGTCTGAATAGCTTATGCATGAGGCTCTTAAATACAGATTCAAGTCCTAAATGGAAGAAGACACCTCTGTTCGTGAACATGTGCTTAACATGATGGTCCACTTTAATGTGGCGGAGTTAAATGGGTCTACCATCGATGAGGGCAGTCAGGTTAGCATAATCATGCATTCTTTGCTGAAGAGCTTCTTGCACTTTGTTAGCAATGTGATTCTTAACAAAGTGAAATATAACCTTACAACTCTTCTCAACGAGTTGCAGACCTACCAATCTTTACTGAAAAGTAAGTAGAGGAAGAAGAGTGAGGCAAATGTTGCTTCATTTTTCAGGATATTCCATAGAGGTTTGACCTTAGGAACGAAGTTTGCACCTTCTACTTCTAACTCTACAAAGGGAAAGAAGAAGAAGGGTGGTACGGGAAAAGGGAAGGCGCCTGCTAACCCATCGTCTGTCGCCCTAAGGAGGCGTCCACCAGTTGCTAAGGGAATGTGTTTCCACTGCAACCAAGATGGACATTGGAAGAGGAACTGTCCTCGGTATCTGAAAAAGAAGAAAGCAGCCAAGGTTGATAAAGGTAAATATGATTTACTAGTGCTTGGAACTTGTTTAGTGGAGAATGATGATTCAGCCTAAATAATTGATTCGGGTGTCACTAACCATGTTTGTTCTTCTTTTCAGGGGATTAGATCTTGGCGATAGCTGAAGACTGGTGAGATGACGATGCGAGTAGGCACTGGGCACGTCGTCTCAGCTGTGGCAGTGGGAGGGCTCCAGTTAGCTTTACAAAATAGGTTTCTTATTTTGAATGATGTATATATTGTTCTTGAACTAAAAAGAAACCTCATTTCTGTAAAGTGTTTATTGCAATGTAAATATACTGTCTCTTTTAATGTGGATAAAGCGTTTTTTTTCATAAAGATGGTGTTTTTATTTGCACAACGAATTTGGAATTGAATTTATATGTGCTAAGGCTGTTAGCCATTAATTCCCTCCATCATACTGAATGTTTTAGAACTGTCGTAACTCAATCAAAACGTCGACGAATTTCTCCAAAATAAAATGCCCAACTTTGGCATCTACATTTAAGGCACATCAATCTCAATAGGATTGAGAGATTGGTGAAGAATGGACTTCTAAGTGAGTTAGAAGAAAATTCTATACCAGTGTTCAAGTTTTACCTTGAGGGTAAGATGACTGAACGACCTTTTACTGGAAAAGGTTATAGAGTCAAGAAGCCTCTTGAATTAATACATTCTGACCTTTGTGGTCCTATGAATGTGCGAGCCCGAGGTGGCTATGAGTATTTTATCAGTTTTACTGATGATTACTCCAGGTACGGGTATGTTTATCTTATGCAATGGAAGTCTGAATCCTTTGAAAAGTTCAAAGAGTTCAAGGCTGAAGTTGAAAATGCATTGGATACACGGATTAAAACACTTCGATCCGATCGAGGTGGAGAATTTTTGGACTTGGCATTCCAGGACTATTTGATAGAACATGGTATCATTTCCCAACTCTCAACGTCGAGTACACCTCAGCAAATTGGTGTAGCGGAGAAGAGAAATAGGACCTTGTTGGACATGGTTCGCTCGATGATGAGTTACACTTCCTTACCGGACTCGTTTTGGGGTTTCGCAGTGGTGATTGCAGTATACATACTCAACTGTGTTCCCTCCAAGAGTGTTGCGAGAGCACCTTTGGAGTTGTGGAATGGGCGTAAAGCTAGTTTATGTCACTTTTGCATTTGAGGTTGTCCTGCACATGTGCTTGAGGTTAATCCCAAGAAGTTGGAACCATGGTCGAGGTTATGCCTATTTGTAGGCTACCCCAAAGGTACACAAGGGGGTTATTTTTATAATCCGACGGAAAATAGGGTGTTTGTTTCAACAAACGCTACTTTTCTGGAGGAGGATCATATAAGGGAGCACAGTCCACGAAGTAAAGTCGTGTTACGTGAGCTTTCCAATGAAACTACTGAAACTTCAACAAGAGTTGTTGAAGAGCCTACTACATCACAAGAGTTGTTGATGGGAGTTCATTCAGTAGGTCAGTTCCACCTCAAGAGTTGAGGGTGAAAGATCTCATACAGAGAGTTCCATGAGCGGGCTTAGATCGCTCCGATTTTACAGTGACCGAAACATAAACGATATACATTCAACACATACAGTTATGCATATAAAACTCATTATCGGCATGCTCAGTATACAAGATAAATAACAAAGAAAGGATTCCATACCAGTTGAAAACTATCTTCGAACTTCTGAACCCTCTGTAGCAGAAAACCTCCCACCGATCTACCAGAATCCGACGAGTATGTCGACTGCAACAGCACAATCCGAGTGAACACGAACAATGCCATGGGGACGACACCACCACAAGAGAAACCCGAGTATTCTTAGAGTCAAAAACTCAAAGAGTGGGCTCTAGTGAGTTTGGTAGAGGACGGAGGAGAACACGTCGTGTAGACGATAAGCAAGTGGGTGATGAAACTTTGCTATCGTATAGCGGAAGTGCTTATCGCATAGAGGAGCTACTATCGTATAGCGGATTTGCTGAACGATCATTTAGGAAAAGGTATACGATCGTTTAGCTAAATCGACACACTATTCGATCGTTTAGAGAATCTATCCGATTGTCTAGGCGACGGTGTGCGATTGTTTAGGCGCTAGGTATACGATCGATTAGACGGAGAACGCTATCGCATAGGCTCTCAAGTGATCATTTTGAATCACCAACGCACGCTTCACGAATTCTTTTGAGCGATTGACCAACTATGCAAAAATGAAAACATTTTTCATTTTAACCCATTGGTTACCATAATCAACGCTGCCTACTAACCCACGTCTGAACGTGGAAAATCGATTAATTATCAAATAATTAATCAATTAATTTAATTAATAAATATAATCATATTATATTTATATCTTATAGTTTGATATCATATATCTGCTATAGTATTTTCTCACCTACTTGATATAAATCATATTTATATCTACTTTCCTCCAAAATAATGTATCTCATACATTTAGCCAATTATATCATATATAATTAACCAATCCAATTATATATATAATTGAACTTCCTCTTGTCAATTTGAACATTTCAAATTAACCCAAACACTGGTTCTCAACTTTATCTAAGCTACCTAGGTGACCTAATGGACCTGTGGCTCGAAGCTCCAACAGTACGTGAATAGCTGATTAAACTCTTTAGCCATGAGATTCACCATCCGTTAACTGTCAGTGATTCCACTAAAGACCAATAACTGAACTCTTCTTACCATAGATATATTTCTGTGTCCATCGAATATAACCAATCATGAGTACGATGACCCTTCACAGATGCTTGTAAGTACAGCTGGGCCAATTTACCATTTTGCCTGTAGTTACATCTCACTCCTTAAGTACCATTGATTTTCCTAATGAACAATACAACATAGTCCAACTATATGTAAATACCTCTCGGGTCAAGAGAAGGTGGTGCCGCCACATCGTTCAATCCCCGGAATCAGCCCTTAGGGGAGCCATCTATCTACATATCCCTGCCTTTGGGAATGAGTGAATTCCATCTTGTGTAGCTGAGTTTCTAGCTCCCAATTAGACGAATCCCCAAAATGGTAGGTTTGAATCGGCGAACTGGCCACTCGCACCCATACAAATCAAAGAACCGCCCTCAATGACAGGAGTTCCCAACTCACTCAGGATTGAGGTCATGTTACCTATGGTCATCTTAGTGAAGTGAAGTCTCTGTCATGAACGGTGTTATATAACGAGAGGTTAACACTTCGTGGTCAGGTCTTATATAAATTCTTTGTATAGGATGCCCCCGCTCGCATGTCCCTACGAATGATCAGGATCAGACCATCTGTGACAAGTCACAACACTTGTGACCATTTTACAAAGTGGGCTGTATCCGTAGCGTTACCAGGATAAAGTTTCCCTTCTTTATCCATATACTACTGACCATTTTGTTTATCACTCAAGACATGATCTACTTGTATGTCACCACATATATGCTTGAGTCACATACAGATAACCAGGGATTTTATGTTTATTGGTTTGTGGTAAAGCAAATAAAACAATTAACCGAGCAAAACATCAAGTTGTGAAGTAAATATCATATATTAACAATCACCGGTATTCGTATATACTGTTTACAAACTACAGGACACGAGACTTTGGGGTATCAACCCTAACAGAGGGAACCTCGACATAGTGGAAGGGTTGTGAACCACCCGTTCGCTATCTGGGTTACACGGAAATCCTTGCTATGGTAGCAGATGGAGACGTTGAGGATCCGTTGTCTTATCAGAAGGCAATGGAAGATGTTGACCGGGATGAATGGGTCAAGGCCATGGATCTCGAGATGGAGTCGATGTACTTCAACTCAGTTTGGGATCTTGTAGATCAGCCTAATGGGGTAAGACCTGTAGGTTGTAAATGGATCTACAAGCGCAAACGGGCTGCTAATGAGAAGGTACAGACCTTCAAGGCTCGACTTCTGTCAAAGGGTTATACCCAGGTAGAGGGAGTCGACTATGAGAATATTTTCTCGCCTGTTGCCATGTTAAAGTCGATCCGCATCCTCTTGTCCATTGCGGCTTATTATAATTATGAGATCTGGTAAATGGATGTCAAGACAGCCTTTTTGAATGACAATCTTGAGATCATTTACATGGTGCAACCCGAGGGATTTATAGCCCAAGGTCAAGAGAAAAAGGTTACAAACTGAATCGGTCCATTTATGGACTGAAATAGGTGTCTCGATCTTGGAACATACGGTTTGATACTGCGATCAAGTCGTATGGCTTTGACCAAAATGTTAATGAACCTTGTGTTTAAGAAGATCATCAAAGCTTCAGTAGTCTTCTTAGTGTTGTACATAGACAATATCCTACTCATTAGGAATGATGTAGGTCTACTGAATGCAGTTAAGAACTGGCTAGCAACCCAATTCCAAATGAAAGATTTGGGAGAGGCTTAGTTTGTTCTAGATATACAGATCTTTCGGGATCGTAAGAACAAAGTGCTAGCACTGTCTTAGGCATCGTACATTGACAATATGTTACTCAAGTACTCGATGCAGGACTCCAAGAGGGGCGTATTGTCGTTCAGACATGGAGTCACTTTGTCTAAGGACATGTGTCCTAAGACGCCTCAAGAGGTTTAGAAGATGAGACAGGTCCAAGACGTTGGTCGTTTGATGTACGCAATACTCTGTACTCATCCAGACATCTGCTATACTGTGGGAATAATCAGTAGGTATCAGTCTAACCCAGGCCAGGGTCACTAGACCGTAGTGAAGAACATCCTCAAGTATCTTCGAAAAATGAGGGACTACATGCTCGTGTATGGTTCTAGGGATTTGTTCTTTACCAGATACAAGGATTCTGACTTTCTGACTGATAAAAACTCTCGCAAGTCTACATCAAGGTCAATCTTTACTCTTAACAGAGGAGCTGTAGTGTGGCGAAGCACTAAGCAGGGGTGCATCGCCGATTCCACTATGGAGGCGGAGTACGTAGCAGCTTGTGAAGCTGCTAAGGAGGCCGTCTAGGAAGTTCTTGGCAGAACTGGAAGGATTTTCCAGATTTGTCTAGGCCATTACCCTATATTGTGATAATAGTGGGGCAGTGGTAAACTCTAAGGAGCCGAGGAGTCGCAGGCGCGACAAACACATAGAGCGGAAGTATCATCTGATCCGCGAGATAGTTCATTGAAGGGACGTGATCGTCATGAAGATCGCTTCGAAGCATAATGTTGCTGACTCGTTTACGAAGACTCTCACGACTACAGTGTTTGAGTGTCACCTACGGAGCATGGGTCTACAGGATCGCTCGCGGCTGGACTAGGGCAAGTGGGAGATTTTCTTGTACTGGGACTTTATGCCCTAGTTTATTGTTTTGTTCTAGTTTATTGTACACCCCACTTCGCTTTAAGAAAAGTGGGAGATTGTTGGGGTTGGTTCCCTAAAGTCTTGTGTTCTATAGTTTGTACAAACGCTTGTGTTATATAATTATAATATTTTACTTCACATCTTGGTATTTACTCAGTTGCATGTTTTATTTGCTTTACTAAAAACCAATAAACATAAAATCTCTGGTTATCTATATGTGACTCAAGTATGTATGTGGTGACATACAATTGGATCATGTCTTGAGTGATAACCAAAATGGTCTGTAGTATATGAATATAAGAAGGAAACCTTAACCTGGTAATGCTATGGATGTGGCCCGCTTTGTGGAATGGTCACAAGTGTTGTGACTTGTCACAGATGGTCTAATTCTGATCAATCGTGTTGGGGACATACAAGCGGGGGCATCCTATACAAAAAGTTTTTATAAGACATGACCACGAAGTGTTAACGTCTCGTTATATAACACCATTCATGACAGAGATTTCACTTAACTAGAATGATCATAGGTAACATGACCTCAATCCTGAGTGAGTTAGGAACTCCTACCATTGAGGGCGGTCCTTTGATTTGTATGGGTGTGAGTGGCCAGGTTTTCGATTCAAACCTACCATTTTGGGGATTCGTCTAATTTGGGAGTTGGGAACTCAACTACACAAGATGGAATTCACTCCTTCCCCGAGGTAGGGGTACGTAGATAGATAGTCACTTAAGGGCTGATTCCAAGACTTGAATGATGTGGCACCACACACCTTCTCTTGGCCTAAGAGGTGTTCACACATAGTTGGACTATGTTGTATTGTTCATTAGAGGAATCAATAGTACTTAAGGAGTGAGAAGTAACTACAGGGGAAAAACGGTAATTTGGCCTAGCTGTACCTACGAGCATATGTGAAGGGTCATCATACTCATGATTGGTTATATCCGAACGACACAGAAATATATTTGTGGTAGGAAGAGTTCAACTGTTGGTCTTTAGTGGAATGCTTAATAGTTAATGGATGATGGATCTCGTGGCTAAAGAGTTTAGTCAGCTATTCAGAACCGTTGGAGCTTCGAGCCACAGGTCCATTAGGTCTCTTGTGTAGCTTGGATAAAGTCGAGAATCAGTGTTTGGGTTAATTTGAAATGTTCAAATTGACAAGAGGAAGTTCGATTATATATGATATAATTGGACTGGTTAATTATATATGATATAATTGGCTAAATGTATGAGATACATTATTTTGGAAGAAATTAGATATAAATATGATTTGTATCAAGTAGAGGAGAAATTACTATAGTAGATATGTGATATCAAACTACAGGGTAAAAATATAATATGATTATATTTATTAATAATTTAAGTGGTTAATTATATGATAATTAACCTAAAATCTCTCTCAGACGTGCGTTAGTGGGAAACGAATGAATAAAAATGATTTTTTTTTTCATTTTAATAGTACGAAAAAAGATTGGAAGGTTTATGTTGGTGTGAAAATGTAAACGATCGCTTAAAGTCGAGAGCTATACGATAGTCGCTCAGCACCTAAACGATCGTATACCTCGTGCCTAAACGATCGCACACTAGTTTTTAAACAATCAGATAGCTTTCTTAAACGATCGTATAGTGTTCCGTGTTTGCTAAATGATCATATTCCTAAACGATCGTTCAGTAAAATCTACATTATCGTGTAGATGATAGCTTCCTATTCTCTCCCACTTGCTTATCGTCTACACGATCAGTTCTTCCTCCTACCTCTATCAAACTCACCAAAGACCACGCTTTGGGTTCTCACTCCCCTAGGGCTCTTTTCTTGTGGTGTCGTCCCCATTGCGGTTGATCGTGCTGCTGTAGCCGACGCATCTGCTGGCCGTTTGTTGATCGGGTAGAGGTCTTCCGCTGTGTTGAGTTTCATAGCTTGAAGAGCATTTTCAACTGGTATGAGAACTTTATCCTTTATTATTTGTTATTCAAAGCATGTTGTTAATTACTGTTTGTTTGCATAACTGTACGTTTGAATGTATATGGTGTATTTCGGTCACATTGAAATTTGAGCGATCCGAATGCGCTCATGGAACTCTTTGTTAGGAGATCCTTCACATTGGATATAACCAATCCACAGTACGACGACCCTTCACAAATTGCTCGTAAGTACAACCGACCAAATTACCGTTTTCCCCCTATAGTTACATCTAATTTCTTAAGTACTACTGATTCCTCTAATGAAAAATAAATCATAGTCCCTCTATGACTAACCGCTCTTGGGCTAGCAGAGGGTGTGGTGCTACAATGTTCAATCCCCGGAATCAGCCCTTAAGGGAGCAATTTATCTACTTTCCCCAATATTGAGTAAATTCCGTCTTGTGTAGCTGTATTCTCAACTTCCCAATCAGACAAATCCCCAAAATGGTAGGCATGTTGAGTCAGTGATCTAGCTACTCTCACCCATACAAATGAAAGAATCACCTTCATGGGCAAGAGTTCAAAACTCACTCAAGATTTAGGTCGTGTTACCTATGGTCATCCTGATGAAATGAAAGACTCTCTTAAGAACAGTGTTATATGATGAGACTACTCATTTCGTGGTCCGGTCTTATATAAACTCCTTTGTATAGAATATCCCTGTTCACATGTCTCCACATGAATGATCAAGATCAAATCACTTGTAGCACTTTATAACAATTGTAATATCTACAAAGTAAGTCATACTCGTAGTGTCATCAGGATAAGGTATCTAGCCTTATCCATTTACTGTAGACCATTTAGGTTATCACTTAAAACATAATCCATCCATATGTCTCCATATACATGTTTAAGTTACGAGATAACCATGGAGCTTAGTTTATTGGTTTGTGATTAATGCAACATAAATTGGAATAAAATATCATATATTTTATTAAATAAATAATGAGTTTGTACATAACATTTACAAACTATAGGACCCTACAAGATTTAGGGCATCAAACCCAACAGGTCTATTATAGACAATTATATTATAAATTTAATCTTTTATTTACTCCAATTTAATCCTATTAAAAGGTTATTAAAAGATTAATCATATTTCTAATCCTATTAGAAATATATTAACATAGGTCTAGGTGAAATTAATTTTAAAACATTTAGAATTAATTTTAACCTGTATTTACATGCAACTCTTGATTATAAATTTTAATTCTAATTTCATTTAACTAATAACTATTATAAAGTTTAACGAAACAATTAAAACCCAAGTCGTGCATTTAATGACAAACATAAAATATAACAATTATATTTATAAGGTAATGTCATGCTTTACGCATTTTCATTTTCATTATATAATATACATTTATATTATCAAATAATGAAAATAAATAACATACACATCACATAATATAACACTTATATTATACATCATACTAATATAACATTTATAATAAAGTATGATGCATGGACATGTTACTATGCATGCAATCATATAATACAACTCTTATATTAAATATGATGCATGAGCATGCTTAACTTAATCATGAAACTATATAATATAACTGACTTTATGTTTATCCTATATGGCATACAATATGACATAGAAATAATTAAAATTATACATCATATGTATAATTAAATAAATTATATTGGACCGAAATTGACATCCTAAACATTAATTAAATTAATATAACACTTATATTAATTTAATTAATAGAAATACAATTAATACTTAGTTATTACAAATTAAAAATAAAAAAATTGCAAAGAAATTGTTGAGGAGGCTCGAATCCACAATCTGGAGGTTTTCTAACTCGCACACTGACCATCCAGAGCATTGCAACGTTGGCTCTTATGTTTGCCACAACGTTGGGCTACGTTGCGTGCAATGCTGTAGCTGAAGAGTTGCGACGCTGTAAGGCAGAAAGCCTGCTCTACTTTGCTCGTTCATCTGATTTGTTTTGTTCTTGCTCCAAAATTTCACCGATTCAAAGTCAGAACTCTATCATGAACAACACGAACAATTAAAGACTCAATTACATTAAGTTAAATACCCAAAACACCGGGCAATTACAACTTTAAACACCTTTAAAGCAGTAAATTCTAGGCCAATATTGAAACCATCCAATATGCAAAACCAATACATTCAAAATGTAATATGCACCCACAAAAATCTGAATTAAAGTTCGAAAATAAAAAATTGGGACTTAAACAACCGCACTCTAATACCCAATTGAAGGGATTGAAATTCCTTGTAGCGGAAGAAATTGTGTCCCAATTTTAATTTTACAGAAAAATAATCAGAGAATGGAAACATAAGATAAACAAACTAATTAAACTTGTTTTCTACTATACAAGAAGAAGAAGAAGGGTTAGGATATCACATACCTTTGAAGACCAATTCTTCGCGTTCCTCTCCAATTCACGTTGTCTTCTCCTGATCCCACGACACCGCAATCGGACACCACCGAGATCTTTCCCATTATTCCCAGGGACGATAATCGTGTAGAGGTGTGAGCTTGCACTCAATCTCGACTTAGGGAGGAGTATGAGAGATTTTTCCAAGAAAAAATTCTACAGAAAAATAGAGAGAAGGAGAGGGAGGAAGGAAATGATGATCAGAGAACCTCTTTTCTCTCTCTCCTTTCTTTACGTAAAAATTGAGAGATTTGAGGGTTTGAGAGAGTTATAACTCCTTTCCCTATTTTTTTAATTCAAAATACAAATTCAAAATTTAAATTTAAATAAATATATATATATATATATATATTAACTAACTTAATATACATGAATATTAAACTATATGTTATATCACATATGACATATAACCTATAGTTGATATTATATCACATATCATATAACCTATAGTTTGACGTAAATCATATTCATATAATTTAATATTTGAATCACATTCAAATAACAACTCCTCTCATTAAACTATATAAATTTAATATGAATCAACTTCTTGTTAATTTTAACATAGAGTATCTATATGAATAATATTCACATAATTAAAATTTGAATCATATTCAAATATTTATTTCTCTCATAAATTTAATATGAATTATATTCACATTAAATTTTAACTATAGTTTTTATATGAATCATATTCATATAATTAATATTTGAATCATATTCAAACATTTACTTCTCTCATAATACTATATAAATTTAATATGAACCATATTCACACTAAATTTTAACATATAGTTTTTATATGAATCATTCATATAATTAATATTTGAATCATATTCAAATATTTATTTCTCTCATAAAAATGTACCAACATACATTATATTATATAATGCATCAATATACATTAAATTAATTGTATCTTATACAATTAAGTCCCTTTAATTAGTCAATTCAAATCGCACCAAAATTAATTTGATTCCCATTAGTCCTCATTGAACTAATGAGGGACCTTATGAACCTATAGATTGAAGCTTCAATGATACGAGATTAATTGATTAAACTCTTTTAATCAAATTAATCAACATTCAGTATACTGACGGTCTCTCCAATTAATTCTGATAGCTAAATCTTGCATTATATATTTATTTCTGTTTTCATTGGTGATTATAAGACAAATTCAACAGTGTGTTGACCTTCAAAAATTTTTCATAAGTGTAGCTGGGTCAAATTACTGTTTTATCCTTATAGTTACATCTAACTTCTTAAGTACCACTGATCCCTCTAATGAACAATTAGTCATAGTCCAACTATGACCGAATCTCTCTCGAGCCAGGAGAGGGTGGGACACCTCATTGTTCAAGCCCCAAAATCAATCCTTAAGGGAGCAATTTATCTTCTTACCCTAACTATAGAGAATGAGGGAATACCTTCTTGGGTAGTTGTGTTCCCAGCTACCCAATCAGACGAATCCTCAAAATGGTAGGCTTTTTGAGTCGACGAATCTGGCCACTCTCATCCATACAAATCAAAGGATTACCCTCATAGGCAGGAGTTCACAACTCATCCAGGATTAAGGTCAAGTCACCTATGGTCATCCTGGTGAAATGTAAGTCTCTTATAGCAATAACGTTATAAAGAGAGACTTAACATTTCGTGGTTCGATATTTATACAAACTCTTTTATATAACATACCCCACTCACATGTCTCTACAAGAATGATTAGGATCAGATCATTTGTAGTACTTTACAACAATTGTAACAATTACAAAACGGGTCGTACAGTAGTGTTACCAATATAAGACACCCAACTTTATCCATATACTACAAACCATTTAGGTTATCATTTAAACATGATCCACTTGTATATCTCCACATACATGTTTAAATTACATCAAATAACCTTGAATCTTAAGTTAATGAATTATTGCACAAGTAATATAAAATTAATCAACCATTGATTTAACTAATTTAAAACTACAAGGCTTTAGGACATACACCCCAACAAGAACATGATTGAAAGTCTCTTGTACCTTACAACAAGTAGACTCGATATAGCTTTTGTTGTGAGTGTTTATGTTAGATACCAGAGCATGCCCAAAAACAATCACTTGCTAAGTGCCAAGTGAATTGCAAATACATTGATGGTACAAGTGAGTATGGAATCTATTGGTTTTTAGCAAGCTAACAGTGGAAGAAAACAAAATCATTAAGCACTCTAATTCATCAATTTTAGCTTTAAATCAAGTATTCTTATATAATATGAAGAGGGTTTCAAAAATAGCTTTGAAAATCTTCTTGAAACTTTAAAATCAGCTGCAATCTTCTCCTCTACTAGTTGTGAACCACCACAAGATCTTCCTTACTATCCTCTAAGAACTTTAGGTTGAGTTATGGGACCCAAAATAAATTGGATCAAGGGAATTTTGAGGAGAAGGTCTGGTTTTTCTGCAACCTTGAAGAACTCTTCTTCAAGCTCTAGATTTCAACAAAATCTGAGGTTTTTTCATCATCATTTTTCATCATTAGGAGTTAAATTTTGTATTAGCACTTCATGCAATCAGATTACACACAAAATTAACAGCTCCTACATTGAGTTGCATGGATTGAGAGTGGAAATGTGAGTGAGGTGCTTCAAGTTTTGAGTGGGAAAATCCCACTTTTGTGGGTTTTCCAAATTCCAAATTTTCTTTTTAATTTTGAAAAAACTTTTCAAAACTAAAACCAAATTTTCAATTTTAATTCTTTAATTAAACTGAAAAATTATTAATTTTATAAAAACAATTCATTAATTATTTTTTCAAATGAAATTAATAATTAATTAAGCAATTTAATTAATTCTATTAAATTAATAGCAAATATTAAATTAATTAAACATCAATTCCACTACTATGAATCCTTATTCATGAAATTAATATTTAAATCATATTTAAATATTATTCGATTATCTAATTTCATTTAATTCTATAATTAAACGTGTAATTATATCACATAAAATTACTAATGCTCTTAATTTGAATTTGAATGTTTCAAATTCATTCATCACGTTATTCTAAGGTTTATTCCATTTGTGAGCTAGTAGGGGGACCTAATGGACCTACAAATCATGGGCTCCAACGATCCGAGATTAATTGGCTAAACTATTTAAACTGAATTAATTAACCCTCTTTCGTTAACTATCGGGTCACTGCACTAAATCCCAGTAGTTGCACTCCCCTCACTGTAGATATATTGTGTCCACTCTATATAGCCATAATTAATAAGTTAATCCTTCACAGATTGTTCATAATAATGGTTGGGTCAATAGTTGTTTTACCCCCGAGATTACCTCTTGTTCCTGAAGTCCCACTGATCCTCTAATGAAAAATTGGTTTGAGATCCAATAATCAAACCGAATCCCTCTTCGGCCAATGAGAGGGTGAGGTCTCTTGTTCAAGACCCAGAGTCAGTACTTAAGAGAACAACCTCTCTACTATCCCTAAAAGTAGGTAGGAGTGAATTCCATCTTGCACCCTATATCTTCAGCTATCTACTCGGTCTTACCCTTGAAATGAGAGGCTTATTAAGCCGGCGCTGTTGAGCTAACTCTCACCCATGCAAATCTTAGGATAATCTCAAATAAACAGGAGTTCATAGTTAGCTCAGGATTAAGGTTAAGTTACCTAGGTCATCGCTTTGAAATAGTCAGTCTTAAACAGTAAACACCGTTATAAAGTAAGAGTGATTTATTTTTTGGTCCGATCTTATGCAAACTCTTTACATAGGACACACCCACTCTTCATGTCTCCACATCAACGAATCAAGATCACTTTGTTTGTAGAACTTTACAACATTTGTAACATCTACAAAGTGGACCGCATCCAATAGTGTCCCCAGAATAAGGTATCCAACCTTAGCCGTATATTATAGACCATTTTGGCTACCTACTCGAACTTGATCCACTTTTATGTCTCCACATAAAGTTCAAGTATTCATGTATTAGCCATGGATCTTTAGTTTATTGGATTTATTTCTAAAAAGAAATGAGCAAATCATATATTCAATAACTACTTTATTGCATCAAACATAAATAACATCTTTATTGATTAACAAAATAAGTTTATTATTTACAAACCACGAGTTTTAAAACATGAAACCCAATAGAATCTTGTATACTTTTGATACTAACAATTCTCTTGTTGGATATTGTGATGCAAATTGGATTGGGAGTTTAGAAGATCGCAAAAGTACTTCTGGAGATTGTTTCTTTCTCAGGAACAACTTAGTGTCCTAGTTTAGCAAAAAGCAGGATTGTGTATCTCTTTATACTACAGAGGCTAAATACATAGCAGCTGGTAGCAGTTGCACCCAACTTTTATGGATGAAACAGATGTTGAGTGAATATAATGTCTCGCAAAATGCTATGACATTTTACTATGATAAATTGAGCACAATCAATATATCACAGAATCCAATCTAGCACAACAAAACTAAACACATGGACATTCGACATCATTTTATCAAAGACTTAGTTGAAAGCAAGTAGATTGTTCTAGAACATGTTCGAATTGACAATCAAATAGCAGATATTTTCACTAAGGCCCTTGATGTAAAAAAGTTTGAAGCCCTCAGAGCCTCTTTGAGCCTATGTAAAATTGAAGCATAACAATTAATCAAAGGAGATTTGTGGGCCTTCGGAGGAGCAAGACCCATGGCATATGTCTATGTGACATGGCCCTCATTTATGTCTTGGTTTGGTGCATGGTTGGGGAAGATAGAAATTTATTACCTTGAGATTATTATTGTTTTTACTTGTCAGTTATGTCTTGGCAAGAAAACTTATTTTGAATCTTCAATTTCGATCACACACGATCTTTCTAAAATAGGCTTCTTCAAAAGTATGTTTTTTTAAAACCCTAATGAATTGCATGCTTGATTACTCAAATTAACTTAATTAGATTGCTTAATGATCCTGGTTGCTTCCACTAATTGCATGCCAACCCTATCAATTGGTATCAGAGCATGATTTAAGCACTCAATTAACATTAATTTGAGTTTGGTAAATGAATTTCATAAGTTGCATGAAATGGTTGCTGATATGGTGTTTTTCCAGTTTTGGCATTAGATTCTTCTTTAATTATGTTGTAATTGTTGTAATTGACTATTGGTTGATGGGCCTTAATGTGTATTTAAGGGTCTGTAAATTTGTTAAAGTAGTTGCAATTAGGTTGTATTTGAAGAAGCAAGCAAGCAAGGTTAGCTGCAAAATTCTGAAATTCAACTACTACCTTCGCAGCCTCGTGACGTTGTGCTTAAAGCATTGCGACGCTGTTCATCCTGAAGCCCAGAAAAGGTGCGTACACGATGAAGCCAACTCGGAGAAATTTGGTTCGACTCGTTGGAGGTCCGGTTCAACCATTATTGGTCAAATTCAGCACCTTTTGGAGCTTTAGAAGTCTGATTTGGGCGGTTCGGGTCGGTTCAAATGGCCAAGAAGTGTTTTGAAGGCATTTTTTGGATTATTTTTGTAATAATTAGCTTGTTTGCTTGCATAGGATGCCAAAACTGGTCCATATTAGTGCATGTTTAATTATTTATGCATGTGATGTATGTTATAATTAAATTAAATCTGGTATGTGCATATAGTATGCCATGTAGATTTAAAATCCCACCATAGGAAAGTGTTGCATGCATTGAAAGTATGTTATAAATATTTATAATATATAATATGCATGTTTAGTGTTTCATGTTTTAATATAATTTGTTATATTAAATATGAAATGTTTGATGACTGTTATGGATGTTCAACATATCTATTGTTTTATAATTGTTATAAAAACTGGATTAAACATTTAAAATCCATGACAAAGATAAGATACATGCTCACGTAGGTTAACTAATAACAACTTGTTTTAATAGTTAAAATAGGTCGTTATCTTGTAAAATTTGATTACAAACTCAACTGATCTAGAATCTTGTCTAAGGCTAGAGGTATTTAAGTTCATGGTTTACGGAACACCTCCTATCTGGGGATTATAGCCAAATAATTGAGCGTTGTTGTAAACCCCTAACTTAGGTTCCCTAGATAAGCATGTTTAGCCAAAGAAATGTTATAATACATATTTATTAAGTAGAAATTCATGTTTGTTTATAGAGATTATGAAGGAAGGGAAGGAAAATATATTAAATGAAGAAACTCAATCATTAGTCTGGCTGGAGGCACTAAGTGTGGGGTGACGTGGCAATCTACTCTTTGAACTCAGGAAGCGACAGGAAGATTAAAAAGAAAGTTAAATTCCAAAAGCATGGTTTCGACAATTGACAAGAGAAAATTTAGCGAATTTGGTGCCATTTGAAAGCTGGGAGAATCTAGTTTTCAAGGTTGTCCTGCTGGAGAAAGATTGCAAGAGGAGAAGAAGAAAAGTGGATAATTTGCAAAAGAGGTAGAACCTCAGATTAATCAGGGCCTGAGGTAAAGATTGGAAGCTCTAGGCCAAACTACAAGGAATTTTTAGTCAAAATTTTAAGGTAAGAAAGGTAACTCAATTCTAAGCAAGTTTGTAGAAGAAAGTCTCTTGAGAAGAGCTCTGGATTTTGAGTTATGAATTTTAAAATTTATAATAGGGAATCGATGCATAAGCAGACTGCTTGGGATAAACAAACAACCAGTTCACCGTGAGAGTTATAACGAGATATAGGGATGAGGATCTTGCTAGTATCACTCTAGAGGATCTCACTAGTATCACTCTAGAGGATCTTCCTAGTATCACTCTAAGGGATATCGCTGGTATCACTCTAGAGGATCTCGCTGGTATCGCTCTAGAGGATCTCCCTAGTATCGCTCTAAAGGATCTCGCCGGTATCACTCTAGAGGATCTCATTGGTATCGCTCTAGAGGATCTCGCTGGTATCGCTCTAGAAGATCTCGCTGACCTTGCTCAGGGGGATTTCACTAGTAAAGCTATCTGTGTTGATGAAAGTTCCTTTAATAAATGAATTAATTGAGGTATTTTACTAAGAATTCTAAGTAGTTTAATCGGGAATTATATCTTTTCAAGCGAAGAAGAACTGGGGGAAGCGTATAAACCATTAAGAGCTTGACGAACTGTGAGTGACTAAATAAACTTAAGGTTTCCAATACTCATGCATACATGATCAAGTAAAGTACAGTGACATTAATGATGAGTTTATACTTCCTCAAGCAAAAAATGGTTAGAGAATAAATTAACGCATGTTTCCCGGCTTGTAGGTGTGTAACACAGGCCAAGGTATGTCTTGTAACCATTACAAAAGCTATGTTTCTGATTTTGATATATGCTTCCTAAAGGAAGGCTATGAGAGAATGAGTTCTTATGTAAATGAGTGGCAATGGAACAGTTCTTGTGTAAATACTAGGTAGAGGAACTTAATTTGATGTTACAAAATACACATGTGATACCGAAGGACGTTTGAGAAGGTATCTAACCAATTTGGTACAAAAGGACATTTGAGAAGGTAATTGGCCAATTTGATACTGAAGGACATTTGAGAAGGTATCTGGCCAATTTGATACTGAAGGACATATGAGAAGGTATCTTAGTAGCTCGATACTGAAGGACAAATTTGAGAAAGTATCTGAGCAAAAGTACCTAAGATATGATGGTACTTAGTATGGCCATGTGCACGTAGGCAGTTATGAATGAGAGACCGAAGTATGGGTCTCTTGGCTGGTAATAAACATTTGGGAGCTAGAGCATTTAGGCTCATTCTAAACTAGGGAATAATAATGTTTAATGATGTCTTAGTGGTTTAAAGCTACATTTCGAGACAATTTCTTGAGTTTACTCATTGGTATATTTACATGTTTATAGGGATGTTGTGCTTGTTGCTTTACGATTCTATAGTCACTCACTGGGCTTTTAGCTCACTGATTTTCTGTGTTTTCCCTTCCTAGATAGGGGTCAGATTCCTCAGGGTTGATCTTGCTGTTGCTTGCCACTAAAAGACTCGACTTATTAAGAAGATTTAGGTTATTGATCTGTCTATGTACACATATTTTGAGAGGGACTAGGGCTCTATTAGAGTTGTTTGGGCCATATGTGAACGTTTCATCTCTTAGATGTTATATCATGGTTGCATGTATGTGTTATATAATATTTTATAGAACCTTAAGAAGGTATATCTTATTCATACATTAAAAACGTTTGACAAGTTGGCTTTTAGATTAGAGGGCTAAGGCAGTGGGTACTGGCAGTAGGGCTAGTAACTACCATGGTCATATCCTCTTCTAGTTTTGAGAGGGTAATCTGCGAGAGGGTGTGACAAATTGGTATCAGAGTATAAGATTTTAGGAATGAGAGGGAAAGTTCATGCATAAGTCTAAGTCTCTAAGTGTGAGTCCGTAACATGTGTACATGGTATTAGGTGAAATGCTGAGGCAACGTGGCAGGCTGAGTAAGCAGACATGTGGCAGGAATACTAACCCTACCAATAGGGGCCCGGAGTTGGAGAGAATCCACCGGGTGGCAAAAAAATGGTGAATGATCCAGTGGATCAGGAAATGATGTCTGAGGGAGAGTCTAGTACCCCCCAGGCAAGGGCAGATTCTCAGCTTGAAGATGTAGTTTTTGACAGGATAATGTAGAGATTAGCAGCTAGCATGGGCTTTGCACGAGCAGACCCAGAGAAGAAATATGGTATTGAGAGGTTTAAAGCCCTAGGGGCTGTGACATTTGAAGGTACAATAGATCCGGCTGAAGCTGAGTTATGGCTGGATGTAGTTGAAAAATGTTTCCATGTTATGAGTTGTCCAGAGGATAGGAAAGTAGGATTAGCCACCTTTCGACTATAGAAAGGATCAGAGAAGTGGTGGAAAGTGATATCCGCTAGACGAGCCAGCACAAATGCGATGTTATGGCCTGAATTCAGGAAGGCCTTTGAAGATAAGTATTATCCCAGCTCATTCCGGGATGCAAAAAGGAATGAGTTCCTCAGATTAACACAGGGAATGATGTCAGTGGCAGAATATAACAGAAGTTTACAGAGTTATCATAGTATGCCCTGCCGATTATTGCTGAGGAAAGAGATAGATGCAAGAAGTTTGAACAAGGTTTGAGGAAGGAAATTAGAACTCCGGTGACATTTACGGCTAATTGGCTAGATTTTAACCAGTTAGTAGAAACAACAACACGAATCGAGCGGAGTTTGGCAGATGATGAGCAGTTGCCAAGAGGCAGTGGTAAGGCCTAGAGACAGGGGATCCCAACCTCCAGTTGCGACTCAGACTAGTGGAAGTCAATTCAGGGGAACTAGTTGGCAGAGATCCAAGAAAAGAAAAACGAGACCCTCGGCCAGTGCAATTAGACGATTAGAGATGCCACGAGCTGGTGAGTCGGTACCCAACACAGACAAGAGACCGACATGCCCTATTTGTGGCAACAAGTATTTCTGGGCATGCTATAGTGGCAGAGGTGCATGTGTCCAATGTGGACAAACAGGGCATTTCAAGAGGGACTGTCCCCGAATGAATAGGGACGTCCCAACAGCACAATAGTCGACTTCCCAGACAATTAACCAACCAACGAGTGCTAGAAATCAAGGCGAATGATCAAGTGGTGCCAAGCAGAAGAATGTCGTAGGTCGACCCCAGCAGCAGGGGCGAGTGTACGTCGTGACACATCAGGAGGCAGCGGAGTCTTCAAATGTTGTGACTGGTAATGTCATATTATATGGACAGTCTGCTTATGTTTTATTTGACCCTGGTGCCACACATTCATTTATGTCTAGCATGTATGCATCTGGTATAGATAGGTTGGTTGAACTTATGCCTGAAGAATTATTTATCTCTACCCCTTTGAGGGATGTGATAGTAGTAGATAGATGCTATAATCATTGTGAGGTACTGATCAATGGTCAGAACTTCTATGCTGATTTACTTCCCTTAGAACTGTTGGAGTTTGATGCTATCCTGGGGATGGATTTTCTAAGTAGGTATCATGCTTCAGTAGATTGTTACAAGAAGAAGGTAGTGCTCAGAAAATCAAATGGCCAGGATGCAATGCTGATAAGAAGCAAACGATTAGTCGTGGGAAATTTGATATCGACAGTGAGAGCTCGGAAGTTGTTGAGTAAGGGATGTAAAGCCTATTTTGCTCATGTAGTGGTTGTTCAAAGGAAAAAGCTGAACCTAGAATATGTCCCAGTGGTAAATGAGTTTTGGGATATATTCCCTGAAGAACTATCGGGGTTACCACCCGATAGGGAGGTGGAGTTTACTATTGACTTAGTTCTAGGAACAACTCCTATATCGCGAGCACCGTATAGAATGGCGCCGACTAAGTTGAAAGAATTAAAGGTTCAGCTGCAAGAGTTAATTGACACGGGATACATTCGACCTAGTGTATCGCAATGGGGAGCTCCGATATTGTTTGTGAGGAAGAAAGACAGTACACTTAGACTGTGTATCGACTATAGACAGCTGAATAAGGTAACGATTAAGAATAAATATCTGTTACCATGCATTGATGATTTGTTTAATCAGCTAAGAGAAGCCACGATATTTTCAAAGATAGACCTAAGATCGGGTTATCATTAACTGAAAATGAGGGAAGCCGATATTCTTAAAACTGCATTTAGAACGAGATATAGACATTATGAATTCTTAGTAATGCCATTCGTATTGACAAATGCCCCTGGGTATTCATGGATCTCACGAATAGGACATTTCATCCCTACTTGGACCAGTTCATGATAGTATTCATTGATGATATACTGGTGTATTCTGGTAGTAGGGAGGATCATATTACCCATCTGAGGATAGTATTGCAGACGTTGCAAGAAAGGCAGTTATATGCTAAATTCAGTAAATGCGATTTTTGGTTAGATCGGGTAGTATTTCTTGGGCATGTTGTTTCAATAGAGGGCATTAGTGTAGATACCCAGAAGACGAAAGCAATAGTTAATTGGGAACGACCCACGACCGTTTCAGAAATACGCAGTTTCCTAGGGTTGGCAGGTTATTATCAGAGGTTTGTGGAGGGTTTCTCTAAGATAGCCATTCCGTTGACGAACCTGAACAAGAAAGGTATGAGGTTTGAATGGTCGTTGGAGTGTGAACATAGTTTCTAGGAGCTGAAGCGGAGACTAGTATCAGCACCAGTGCTTACCTTGCCTATTGCAGGTAAGGAATTTAAGATTTATTGCGACGCATCCCGATAAGGATTGGGATGTGTGTTGATGCAGGATGGGAAGGTGATTGCATATGCCTTTCGTCAACTTAAGAAACACAAAGGCATTAATCCCATGCATGATCTAGAGTTGGCAGCAGTTGTTTTGGCTTTGAAGTTGTGGAGACATTACCTTTTTGGAGAGCGCTGCAGGATATTTACAGATCACAAAAGCTTAAAATATATCTTTGATCAAAATGAGTTAAATCTCAGACAACGAAGATGGATTGAATTGATTAAAGATTACGACTGTTCCATCGAGTACCACCTTGGTAAAGCTAATGTTGTGGCAAATGCACTAAGTAGGAAATCCTCGGGACCTAAGGCCATTATTGGTTCAATAAGAGGGAAGCTATTGCAAGAGTTTAGGAATTCCAGAACCGGCTTATCAGTGGAATCGTCAGGAGGAATGATAGCTACTTTTCAGATAAGGCCTACCTTGGTAGAAAACCTTAAGCGGGATCAGTTGAAAGACCCTGATCTTCAGAAGATTGCTGATGATGTAAGTAAGGGTATCAGGGTTGAGTTCCAACTAGGAGCAGACAATGTGCTAGAAAAGGAGGGGAGAATGTATGTGCCTAACAAGCTACAGCTTAAGGAAGCCATTCTTGAGGAAGCACACAGTTCCGCTTATGCTATACATTCAGATAGCACCAAGATGTATAGAACTTTGAAGAAATCTTATTGGTGGCCTGGGATGAAGAGAGACATAGCAAAATATGTGGATCGATGTATAATCTGTCAGCAAGTAAAACCTGAGAGACAAAGACCAGCAGGATTACTCAATCCACTTCCAGTGCCTGAGTGAAAGTGGGAGCATGTGACAATGGACTTTCTATTTGGATTGCCCAAGACACCCTCAGAATTTGATGGCATTTGGGTAATAGCCGATAGACTAACTAAAACGGCCAAGTTCATACCAGTAAAAGTTACTTTTACATTAGATCGTCTAGCTAAGATTTATGTGGATAGGATAATCAGTCAATATGGAGCCCCAGTGTCGATAGTGTCGGATCAGGACTCGAGGTTCACTTCAAAATTTTGCCTAGTTTACAGAAGGCTATGGGCACTAAATTGCATTTCAGTATGGCTTTTCATCCGCAAACAGATGGACAGTCGGAAAGAACTATACAGACACTAGAAGATATGTTAAGAGCTTGTGTACTAAAATTCAAAGGAAGTTGGGATATCACCTACCGTTGATTGAATTTGCCTACAACAATAGCTACCATTCTAGTATCGGAATGGCTCCCTATGAAGCATTGTACGGCCGACCTTGCAGGACCCCAGTATATTGGAATGAAGTCGAAGAACGACAATTATTGGGTCCAGAATTAGTTCAACAAACAACAGAGAATGTGAAACTTATCAGGGATAATCTTAAGGCGGCCCACGATAGACAAAAGAACTACGTTGACAAGTGAAGAAGAGAACTAGAATTTGAAGTCAGAGAATGGGTATTTCTTCAGCTGTCCCCATGGAAAGGAATTCTCCAGTTTGGGAGAAAAGGGAAGTTAAGTCCACGTTATATCGAACCATATGAAATTGTGGAACGGGTTGGTCCAGCAGCTTGTAGGTTACAGTTGCTGGTGGAGCTAGCTCGTATTCATGACGTATTACATGTGTCAATGCTAAGAAATACGTGCATGATCCTATGCACATACTAGCAACACAACCGGTACAGCTCAAAGAAGATTTATCTTACGAAGAAGAGGCCATCGAGATCTTGGACAGGAAAGACCTGATACTCAGAAATAAGACAATTCCTTTGGTGAAGGTGCTATGGCATAATCATAGAATCGAGGAAGTTACGTGGGAACCTGAAGAGAAAACGAGGAAGAGATATCCTCAACTTTTCAAATGACATATCAGGTAAATTTCGAGGACGAAATTTCTTTTAAGGGGGAGATGATTGTAAACCCCTATCTTAGGTTCCCTAGATAAACATGTTTAGCCAAAAGAATGTTATAATACATATTTATTAAGTAGAAATTCATGTTTATGTATAGGGATTATGGAGGCACTAAGTGTTGGGTGACATGGCAATCTACTCTTTGAACTCAGGAAGTGGCAGAAAGATTAAAAAGGAAGTGAAACTCCAAAAGTATGGTTTCAGATATTGACAAGAGAAAATTTAGCAAATTTGATGCCATTTGAAAGCTAGGAGAATCTAGTTTTCAAGGTTGTCCTGCCGAAGAAAGATTGCAAGAGGAGAAGAACAAAAGTAGAGAATTTGCAAAAGAGGCAGAACCTCGAATTAATCAGGGCCCGAGGTGAAGATTGAAAGCTCCAGGCCAAACTACATGGAATTTTTAGCTAAAATTTTAAGGTAAGAAAGTCAATTATAAGCAAGTTTGTAGAAGGAAGTATTTTGAGAAGAGCTCTGGATTTTGAGTTATGAATTTTAAAATTTATAACAGAGAATCGGTGCATAAGAAGACAACTGCTTGGGATGAACAAACAACCAGTTCACAGTGGGAGTTATAGTGAGATATAGGGATGAGAATCTTGCTAGTAAAGCTGTCTGTGTTGATGAAAGTTCCTTTAATAAATGAATTAATTGAGGTATTTTACTAAGAGTTGTAAGTAGTTTAACCGGAAATTATATCTTTTTAGGCCAAGAAGAGCTGGGGGAAACATATAAATCATTAAGAGCCTGACGAACTGTGAGTGACTAAATAAACTTAAGGTTTCCAATACTCATGCATATATGATCAAGTAATGTACAGTGACATTAATGATGAATTTATACTTCCTCAAGCAATAAATGGTTAGAGAATAACTTAACACATGTTTCCCGGCTTGTATGTGTGTAACACAGGCCAAGGTATGTCGTGTAACCATTACAAAATCTATGTTTCTGATTTTGATATATGCTTCCTAAAGGAAGGCTATGAGAGAATGAGTTCTTATGTTAATGAGTGGCAATGGAACAGTTCTTGCGTAAATACTAGGCAGAGGAACTTAATTTGATGTTACAAAATACACATGTGATACCGAAGGACGTTTGAGAAGGTATCTAACCAATTTGGTACCGAAGGACATTTGAGAAGATACCTGGCCAATTTGATACCGAAGGACATTTGAGAAGGTATCTGGCCAATTTGATACCGAAGGACATATGAGAAGGTATCTTAATAGCTCGATACTAAAGGACAAATTTGAGAAGGTATCTTAATAGCTCGATACTGAAGGACAAATTTGAGAAGGTATCTGAGCAGAAGTATCTAAGATATGATGGTACTTAGTATGACTACGTGCACGTAGGCAGTTATGAATGAGAGACCGAAGTATGGGTCTTTTGGCCGGTAATAAACGTTTGGGAGCTAGAGCGTTTAGGCTCATTCTCAACTAGGGAATAATAATGTTTAATGATGTCTGAGTGGTTTAAAGCTACATTTCGAGACAATTTCTTGAGTTTACTCATTGGTATATTTACATGTTTATAGTGATGCTGTGCTTGTGCTTTACGATTCTATAGTCACTTACTGGGCTTTTAGCTCACGGAATTTCTTTGTTTTCCCTTCTCAGGTAGCGGTCAGATTCCTCAGGGTTTATCCTGCTGCTGCTTGCCACTAAAAGACTCGGCTTATTAAGAAGATTTAGGTTATTGATCTGTCTATGTACACATGTTTTGAGAGGGACTAGGGCTCTATTAGAGTTGTTTGGGCCATCTGTGAACGTTTCATCTCTTAGATGTTATATCATGGTTGCATGCATGTGTTATATAATATTTTGTAGAACCTTAAGGAGGTATATCTTATTCATACATTATTAATGTTTGACAAGTTGGCTTTTAGATTAGATGGCTAAGGCGGTGGGTACTGGCAGTAGGACTAGTAACTACCATGGTCATATCCCCTTCTAGTTTTGAGAGGGTAATCTGGGAGAGGGTGTGATAGTTGTCAACCTGGTTTTATGAGCATGCGTGAGCAATGTGAGGTTTTAAAACTAGTTTATCACCTAGATATCGTAGGTTAAATCCAAATATAAAAGTTCTGTTTGAAAGATCACTTGGACTTAAGTTGTTTAATTAGCTGGAATAAACCTAAGCAAATTTTTACCAAAAACATATAAAAAATTTCAGTGGGAGATTAATAACCTTTACGATATATTATTCTTAGCTCTCATATTCCTAAGAGTCCATACTGTGAGATCCATGCTCAGCTTCGTATCGATTATACCTCGATTGCTCTATTCAGAAAATGTTTGCATGGGTTAATAGCAAGGTGAACAGGGGAAGTAATTGATAATAAGCGGGTGAAGGATATGTGTCAACCTGTCTTACGGTCTCTTCCATTAGCTTGGACCGTGGGATTCCTAAGTTGTGTCTTCTTATCGTTTTTAGGCAACATAAGCTAGTTGTTTTATGGCAGCTATCCCCTCGGAGGGTTGTAACGTGTTTCGAAACAACTCAAACTCTAGAAATGGATAGGATTTCTTAGGTCCATTCCCAACCTTGACTCTCCATTTCGTAGCATTGTTGGGGCAGAGGGTTACACTTACAAGAGTTACTAAGTGTTAGTAAATTTTTGACAAAAAACGGTAACTAAATAACTATAGGAATAAGAGTTGTTCTGGAGATAGTATTTAGTTAAGAATATCTTGCTTCAGTGAAGGAGTATACACTGCCCTAGCATCTATTTTGACTCACTAAAGTATTGTTAAAATAAATAATGAAATTTGGTTACATTATTACTTTTGTTAAAATTAAATTGGATTTAAAAGAAATTTACTAATTAGAATTTGTCTATTTCAACGTGTTGAATTCTTCAAAATTACACGTTTCGATTATGTTTAACGGTTATGATTATTTAACACGAAAATTGAATATACTAGCGAATGATGATTTAAAATTAGTTTTAGTAGAGGAATGTCCTCAATCTCCTAGTTCATCTGCAAACCAAAAGGTTTGGAATGTGTATGACAAATGGATTAAGGCTAATGAAAAGGCCCAAATCCTTTCTTAGCAAATATATCTGATATACTGGCTAAAACGAGAACATGGCTTCTGCTAAAAAAAATCATGAAATCGTTACAGATATTATTGTTTGGACAATCAGTCAAAAACGATATTCTCGAAGAAGTTTATGATTATAACATAAAGGATAAAACCTCTGTTAATAAACATATTCTGGATATGTTAGAAGTAATAAACACAATTTTCATAGATGAAGAAACACAAAAAACACAACAAAGTAAGTATGATTTATTTGTTATTGAGACATGTTTAGTGGAAAACGATAAATTAACCTGGATATTAGATTTAGGAGCCGCTAATCATATTTGTGCTTTCACTCAGGAAACTTATTCTTGAAGACAGCATACAAAAGGTGAAACAACCTTTAAGGTAGGGACCAGGGAGGCTGTCTTAAAAAAGCAGTGGGAGATATGAAGTTATTTATTGAAGATAGATTCACTTTATTTGAAAATTTTTATTACATTCCTCCCATGAGGAGGAATTTAATATCTATCTCATGTTTGCTAGAACAAAATTATAAAGTATCTTTTGAAAATAATGAAGTGTTCATTATATTAAAACATGTTTTGCAAAACTGGAAAATAATTTTTATGTGTTAAAACCAACAGAGGTAAAGGTTGTTTTGAATATAGAGATGTTTAAAACAGCTAAAACTCAAAACAAGAAACGAATGATTTCTCCAAATGCTTATCTTTGGTACTTAAGATTAGGACACGTTAATCTCAATAGAATTGAGAGATTAATTAAGAGTGGGACTTCTAAACCAGTTAGAAGATAACTCTTTACCTCCATATGAATCTTGTCTTGAGGGTAAAATTACCAAAAGAACATTTACGGGCAAAGGTCTTAAAGCTAAAGAACCCTTAGAGCCGGTACATTCAGACCTTTGTGGTTCGATGAATGTTAAAGCGCAAGAAAGGTATGAATATTTCATCAGCTTTGTAGATGATTATTCAAGATATGGCTACATTACCTAATGCATCATAAGTCCAAAACCCTTGAAAAGTTTGAGGAATATAAGGAAGAGCTTGAGAAACAATTAGGTAAAAAAATTAAAACACTTCGATCAGATCGAGGTGGTGAGTATATGGACTTAAAATTCCAGGACTATTTGATAGAACACGGAATTTAGTCTCAACTCACAACACCTGGCACACCTCAATAGAATGGTGTACCATAAAGGAGAAATAGAACCCTTGACATGGTTCGTTCGATGATAAGTTATGCTCAATTGCCTAGTTTTTTTTGGGGATATATAGTATTATATATTTTGAACATGGTTCCCTCGAAAAGTGTTTCAGAAACACCTTACAAATTATGGAGAGAAAGTAAAGGTAATTTACATCACTTCAGGATCTGGGAATATCCAACACATGTACTAGTGCGAAACCCAAAGAAATTGGAACGTCGTTTGAAAATATGCCTATTTGTAGGCTATTTTAAAAAGATAAAATGTGGTCATTCTATGATCCTTAGGAAGATAAAGTATTTGTATTGAAAAGTGCAACATTTCTCAAGGAGGACCACATAAGGAATCATCAACCTTGTAGTAAGCTAATATTAAGTAAGATGTCCAGAGAAACAACAGATAGATCAACAAGAGTTATTGATCAAACTGGTCCTTCAACAAGAGTTGTTGATGAAACTAGTATTTCACATCCTTCTCAAGAGTTGAGAATGCCTCGAGTGGGAGGGATGTTTATCAGCCTGTCTGTTACATGGTTTTAACAGAAATTCAAGTCATCATACCTGATTATGACTTAGAGGATCCATTGACTTTTAAACAAGCAATGAAAGATGTGGATAAAAACCAGTGGATAAAAGCTGTGGACTTCGAAATGGAGTCAATGTACTTCAATTCAGTCTGAAAACTTGTAGGCCAACTAGAAGGGGTAAAACCTATTGGTTGCAAATGGATCTACAATGGAAAACAAGACCAACCTTGTAAGGTACAAACCTACAAAACTATACTTGTGGCAAAAGAGTTTATTATAATTAATATAATATACAATTTCATTAATTTTATACAAAATTAATTCAATAATTAATTTTAAATAAAATTATTCTTAACAATTTAATTAAATTATTTAATTAATAAAAAATGAATTTAATATCAAATATTAAATTAATTAAATACCAATTCCAAAAACATAAATATTTATTTATGTATTTAATATTTAAATCGAATTTAAATATCATCAAATTCTCCAATTTTGTTTAATTCGATAATTAAACGTGTATTTATATCGTATATAATTACTAATTCCCTTAATTCGAATTTGAACACTTTTCAAATTTACTCATCACTCTATTCCAAGGTTTATTCTGTTTGCGAGCTAGTAGGGGGACCTATGGACCTATAAATCATAGGCTCCAACAATCTGAGATTAATTGACTAAACTCTTTAAACTGAATTAATAAAAATTCGTTAACTACTGGGTCACTCCACTAAAGCCCAGTAGTTGCACTCCCCTCACTGTAGATATATTTTTGTTCACTTGATTTAACCATAATCAGTAAGTTGACCCTTCATAGCTTGTTCGTAATAACGGCTGGGTCAAATGTTGTTTTATCCCCAAGATTACATCTTGCTCTTTAAGTCCCATGATCCTATAATGAACAATTAGTTTGTGATCTAATCACCAAACTGAGTCCTCTCGGACTAATGAGAGAGTAGGACCCCTTGTTTAAGACTTGGAATCAATATTTAAGAGAACAACCTTTCTACTATCCCTAAAAGCGGATATGAGTGAATTCTATCTTGCACCCTATGTCCCCAGCTATCTACCTGGTCTTACCCCTAAAATGGGAGACTTATTGAGCCAACACTGTTGCAACCTTAACTTATGGAATCTTAGAATGATCCCGAATAAAAGGAGTTCATAGTTAGCTCAGGATTAAGGTTGAGTTACTTAGGTCATCGCTTTGAAATAGTCAGTCTTAAATAGTGAACAACGTTATAAAGTAAGAGTAACTTATTTCTTGGTCCAGTATTACACAAACTCTTTACATAGGACGCCCCCACTCGCATGTCTCTACATGAACGATTGAGGATCACATCGTTTGTACTAAATACAAAGTGGACTGCATCCAATAGTGTTACCAGAATAAGGTACCCAACCTTATTCATATACTATAGACCGTTTTGGCTACTTACTCGAACTTCATCCATATTTATGTCTCCACATAAAGTTCAAGTACTCATGTAATAGCCATGGATCTTAGTTTATTGGATTTAGTCTTTACAAGTGCAATTTACATATTCAATAACAGTTAAGTAGACCATGTTTAATATTACAAATTGTGAGTTTTAGAACATACAACCCAACACTTTTCAACTTCCTCTACGATCGTGTCTTTGCTGAATAACTGCTTCCCAACATGGTAAATACTCGACGAGGGACTGATACTGATGAGCCAAAAATGGTGAGAAGAAATACATTTACAAGCTGAGTATATCAAACTCTAAACTCTCTTAGTCAGCTATTAAGTTTTACAGATTTCTGCACAATAACAGTTCATTTATAGTACCATAGCAGTCTAACTAACTGACTATTTTAGAAAGTTACTGATTTAATTCATCATTTACAGAGTAATTAATCTTTCACTTTTTTTTTAATACAATTGGGAACTAAGGGAAAGTAAAGAGAAAAAGAAAGAAAAGAAGAGGAGAAAAAGACAGAAAAGGAATGAAGGAAAGGGGAAAAAGTAAAATAGTGAAGTAACTCTTAAAACAGAGAACCAATGAACCGAAGCAGATCATTCCAAATTCCATTGTGAAAGAACATCAACATTTACAATCTAACACAGAACAATTATGCATCAAGTCTAAATTACAGCATGCTTCATAAAATTAACACTAAGAGATCAAGTGAACATACCCTTGAAGAACTTTTCTTCTCGTATCCCTCGATCAAACTCAGTAACTCGTTCAATTGCACGAACACAATGTGAACAAACCAGCAAACTGCATGAATTGGTAGAATCTCGAACACAATCGAGTAACACTCGACCCTCGACCCTCGAACAACAACTTGACACGAGGCTACCTTGGTATTCTTAGTATGAGAATCTAGGAGGTGTAGGATCTGTATGGATTTGGTAGAGGGAAGGAGGAACTGAACGATCGTGTAAACGATCGAGTAAGTGGGAGAAGACAGAAGTCTATCGTGTAGACTTGGGTACTCGATCGTTTAGTAGTGAGTAGCTATCGTATAGTATATACTTCTTTGATCATTTACTCTTTCAAGGCTATTGTATAGCTTTTTCTTTATGCGCGTTGGATTATGAAAAAATGAAAATGATTTTCATTTTATCCATCAGTTACCATTACTGATTACAACTTCTCACTAAGTCGGTTAATAGAGAAAAATATAACCAACAACAATTATCTCATAATTGTTTTGTTATAAATAAATATAATAACTAATTTATCATATTATATTTATAACTTATAATTTTAATATCACATCATATGCAATATATAAACCATAGTTCTTTTTCTCCTTTATGGTATTTAATATAAATCATATTTATATTAATTTCTCTAATTAATGTATCTAATACATCAAATCAATTATATTATATATAATTGAATTAATTGAATTAATTGAATTATATCATATATAATCAAATTCTCTCTTGTTAATTTGAACACTTCAAACTAACCCAAAAACTGATTCTCAACATGAATCCATTGAGCTACCAAGGGGAACTTATAGACCTGTAGCTTGAAGCTCCAACGATACATGAATAACTGACTACTCTTTAATCACGATATCCACCATCCGTTAACTATCAGGCACTTTACTAAAGACCGATAGCTGCACTCTTCGCACTATAGATATATTTCTGTGTCCATTGGATATAACCAATCAACAGTACGATGACCCTTCACAAATCGCTCGTAGTACAGTTGGGCCAATTTATCGTTTTGCCCCTGTAGTTACATCTAACTCCTTAAGTACCACTGATACCTCATGAACAATACATCATAGTCCTACTATGAGTAATCACTTCTCGGGACAAAAGAAGGTGTGGCGCCACATTGTTCAAGCCTCGAAATCAGCCCTTAAGAGAGCAATTTATTTACTTACCCCTGCTTTAGGGAAGGAGTGAATTCCATCATGTGTATCTAAGTTCCTAGCTCCCTAATCAGATGAATCCCCAAAATGGTAGGTTTGAGTCGGCGATCTGGTCACTGGCATCCATGCAAATCAAAGGACCGCCCTCATATGCAAGAGTTCACAACTTACTCAGGATTAAGGTCATGTTACCTATGGTCATCCAAGTGAAATAAAAGTCTCTGTCACGAACGATGTTATATAACGAGACTAAACATTTCGTGGTCCGGTCAAACTCCTTTGTATAAAGCATCCTCACTCGCATGTCTAATACACGAATGGTCAGGATCAAATCATTTGTAGCACTTTACAACACTTGTAACATCTACAAAGCGAGCCACACTCATAGCATCACCAGAATAAGTTTTTCCTCCTTTATCCATATACTACAGACCATTTAGGTTATCACTTAAAGCACGATCTACTTGTATGTTTCCACATACATGCTTAAGTTACAACGATAACCAGGGATCTTAGTTTATTGGTTTGTAGTTAATGCAACTAAAATAACTCATATTTCATAGACAGAAGTGAATAAAATATCTCATTATAAATCACCAAAGAGTTTGTTTATACATGTGTTTACAAACTACAGGACCCTACGAGATTTAGGACATTAACTTCAACAAGTAGATGGTGGCAATAACCATTGATAGGTAGGGGGAAAGGAGGAGAGAAGAGTGGCAAAAAAAAGAAGGGAAACTATAGTAAAAATATTTTTATTTGAAAATATATATTCATTTAGTAATAAAAAGTTTCAAGTCAACTTTTGGAAGAAAAAAAAAAAAACTAATGACAGTGACTATTGAACTAAAACTTCATAGATTAAAATGTTGAGTTTAAAATTATAAGGACCAAAATGCTATCGAATAAGCCACGTTGATAACCATTTGATCTTTGGTTTTTAGTTTTAATTTTTTAATTTTCTATTTTTGGTTTTTGATTTTTAAAAATAAAAACAATGCATGTTTGGTCACTATTTCGAAACAAAAAACATGTTTAATTTGGTAATTGTTTTTTATTTTCTAATTTTAAAATTAAAACAAACATAGCTGTAATTGTGTTTATGTTTTCTGTTTTTAGAAAAATCAAATCAATTTTGATGAATTCTTAGTTTTATATTTTATTATAAAAAGAATAATAAAACTATTTGTACACTATTTTTTATCCATATAATATACATAATTATTAAATTGTATCTTTATTTTAAACTTATTTTAAAAAACCAATATTGATAAAATAATATCAATATTTAATGCATTAATTAATAAAAAATTATATGAAGAAAAATAACAAAAATAAACATATCGACAAAATACTAAAAGAAAAAGTTCATTTTTGTGATAACAAATTATAAGAGATTAAGGAAACAAGACAAACACATGAAATAAAAATCCAACGAATTTATGTTATTTTCTTAAGACAATTTTATTCCCTCTACAAAGCCCAAGATGTCATAAACAATTTTCTCCTAGGATATGATGAATTGCTAACCTGTGAATGTAATATTTCAACCATATGATTTGAAAAGCACTACAATGTATAAGTAATTATGTATACAAAAGAGATGAGAATTGAGGGAGCAGTTCTTTATATTTTTGTGTATTTTTAAATTAATTAAAAAAAAACTCACTAACTATAAATTTTTTGTGACAATTCAAATAGCCACATCTCTTGGTACAGAGTTGTGTATTATGAAGAAAGACGTTTTTTTTTTCCTATTTTTTTCATTTAGGTTATGTTCTTTACAAAAACAAAAGCCTCTCATAGAAGTAGTTGGTTCCCGTGGTTTTGGCTCTGCTTGTCACCCTTATGCCTCATGACAATGTTAGGATTTTATTTACTCTGACGGATGTATAAATCCGTCGGGAGTTCTCTAGCCTCCAACAATATTACTGTCGTTGGGAGTTTAAGAGTTTTATTTAAAAACTCAGTTTATGAAATCAAACTCTCGGGATTGACTAGCCGTTGGGAGATAATTGAACTCCCGACGCCCTCGTCGGGAAATAGATCACTATCCAAGTTTTTTTGTTTTATTTTTTTATTTTGATCTAAATAACCTAAAATTTAGAACATTATTAAGTAAATCAAACACATAAAGAACAAAACGTATTCACATACAAATAAACAAAAACAAAAACAAAGTCGATAGTATTTTTTATTGCACAAAAGAGAGAAAAGTTGGCAAAGACGGTCTACAAAAAAAAATGTCTTGATGAATATATAGAAGAAAGTGTGATGATATCACCAAACAACATCTCCAAACAGCATCTCCAAAACAGTAATTTACCTGCAATTACATTAATTAGATAATATTATTATATATATGAAGATTAAATGTAAGAAGAACTCGGAACCCCTCATTTGAAAACTAATCTCAACCCACCACACACAACATTCAAAATTCATAAACTCCCACAAATAAACAAAATGAATCCTACAATCTTACAAAACAAAGAAAATCAGCACACTTAGCTACATGTTCTCAATCTTAAACCTCCACAATCACACAAAAACCATAAGTTGAACTCTAAAAGAAAGATAGCTAATCTCAACCCATCCTACACAACATTCAAAATTCATAACTTTCACAGACAAACAAAAGCCATAAGATGAATCCTACAATCCTACAAAACAAAGAAAATCAACACACTTTCAAGACTACATGTTCTCAACCTTAAATCTCCATGAACACAAAAAAACCACAAATTGAACTCCAAAAGAAAGATAACTAGTCTCAACCCATCTCATACAACATTCAAATTTCATAAACTTCCACAAACAAACAAAAGCCATAAGATGAATACTACAATCCTATAAAACAAAGAAAACCAACACACTTCCAAGACTACATGTTTTCAACCTTAAACCTCCACAAATACACAAAAACCACAAGTTGAACTCCAAAGAAAAAGATAACTAATTTTAACCAATCCCACACAACATTCAAATTTATAAACTTTCATAAACAAATAAAAACCATAAGATGAATCCTTCAATCCTACGAAACAAAGAAAATCAACACACTTCCAAGACTATATGTTCTCAACCTTAAGCCTCCATAAACACATAAAAATCACAAGTTGAACTTCAAAAGAAAGATAAATCTCAACTCATCCCACACAACATTCAAAATTCATAAACTTCCATAAACAAACAAAAATTTCCAAATTGAACTCCAAAACAAGTATAATTAATCTCAACCCACCCCACACAACATTTAAATTTCATAAGCCTTTACAAAAAAAAAAAAAAAAAACTCCAGAAAACACATCAAAATCCAGTTGTTTAGCTACCATAACTTTAGGGTAACAAACAATTCATTATCATAAAGCTACTAGTAAGACATAACTACTTTGCTACCATAACTACAGGAAAGCAACATATTAGCCAATTAGATAATGAAGTCTACCATAACTACAGGAAAGCAATATATTAGCCAACTATATAATGAAGTAATCATACTTAATTTGATGACCCTTATCTCTGTGATCATATCATATCTTCAATCATTTTTTTCATTTCTTCCATTTGTCTTACATGATCCTCTCTCACTTGTTTTTTAATGTTTTCAAGTTCCTTAATCTTCGATAGAGGCTGTTCGACATTGGCTTTCAATCCCCCCTCCCCTACTTTCCATTCCGTGAGTAAATGACAAACTCGATGAGCTGCTACCCCTCATTGACTTAAGTTTAGAGCCCGAACCTAGGCCTTTTACATGACCGATTGTCTACCCAAAATTGTCTCACAAATTTCGTATTCTGTCAGTGGTTGGGAACCTTCTAGAGTGGGGTTAGATTATAATTCTAACATTTGTTTCTGCACATATTAATTAAGTGTGTAAGTATGAGTGCTTGGAGGTGGTCCACGTTCAACTTTTCCATCATATTGCTTACTTCTACACCAACTATCATTCTCTGGAAGATAATATTAATGTTCTATGAATACTATTTTTCTTCTTATCCCAAAAGACAATTTATCTTCTTTGCATATGAGACATGCTTGATAACCTTTTGTACTCCTTCTAGATAAGTCACCCTATGCAGGGAAGTCATTAATAGTCCACAATAAGGCTGCATATAGTTGAAAAAACCCAACATTAATACAATCATAAGTTCGCACACCAATAGTCTATAATTCTTTCAAATCTTCAATTAACGGTTGTAAGTAAATATCAATTTTCTTTCCAGGAGATTTTGGACCAGATATGAGCAAAGACATGAATAAGTTTGTCTCCTTCATTCATTTCCAAGGTGGAAAATTATAAGGAATTAGCATCACAGACCACATACTATATGATGTACTCATATTCCCAAATGGATTAAACCCATTTGAGCTAATCCTAAACGAACATTTCGGAGATCTAAAGTGAAATGAGGAATTTCACAATCAAAATGTTTCACCTCTTTGCATCAGTTAGATGTCGTAATACATCATCTGTTTTAACTCGCTTATCTTTATGTCTTCTCATGTCAGAAGCACCTTATTTCGATGTAAACCATTGCTTTCTCAGTATTAATGGAAAATGACGTAATACCTTATGTGGGATTTTTTTTTACCCTTGCCATCATTAACTTTGTACTGAGACTCACCACAAACTGAGCATTGTTGTAAATCTGTAAATTTTTTCCAATACAATATATAATCGTATTTGCACGCATGAATAGACTCATAAACTAGACTTAAGTCACGCAATTTTCGCTTAGCTTCATAAAAGGAAGTAGATATAGTGGTGCCGACTGGAAATGCTGCTTTTAACAATTCTAACAACATGTCAAACGATTTGTTACTCCAACTGTCTAGAACTTCGATATGCATCAACTTCACTAAAAAATTCAAGGACGAAAATTGCGAACAACTAGGGTATAGTTCATTATGTGCTTCAACCATTATACCCTCAAATAAGTTTATGGTAACTCTTTCTTGACCATTAAAGAATATTTCATTCTTGATCCATTCTTCATTTGCGTCTTCCTTTTCAATTGGAGCTTGTAGATCATTCATAAGATTCAACATTTCATTTTCTACAACAACATTACACTCTATGTTAGTTTCTTCATCATAATGTATTATAAGTTGTATGTCTTTCAAAACCTCTAGATAAGTTGACTGACTCTCTGATAGAGTATATTAACATGCAGCAGAGAAAATCAAAATCAATAAGCACTCTAATTATGCTTAATTTGAGTTTAAAACATACTTCAAAGTAACTATTACAGAAGAGGGTTTGTTGAACACAATACCTTTGATGAATCCTCTTCAATATCAGCTGAGTTCCATATAAAAGTGCTTTAATCTATAAGTAGACCACCACGAAGATCTTCTCTACTATTTTCTTGCAAGGATTGTGTGGTGGAAACACTAAATTGAGTTGGATATTATGAAGATATGAAGAGGGTTTTGGTTTCTGCAGAATTCTTCAAGAAGTTTTGAAAGCTTAATCTCATTATTCAGTCCATCACTTCAATTTATAAAGCTTTCATCATGCAAATTCATAGCTTGCATGAAGGTCAGCTCCTACTTCATAGAGAAAATAGAATTGGATGAATAATGTGCCTTGTACCATAATGGAGATTTCCAACTTTTGGAAATCTCCATTTTGAGTTTTGTTTTTCAATTCCAAAAATTGATTTCTAAAACTAATTTTTAAATAAACTAATTTAATTTGATTTATTAGTTATATATATATAAATTAATTCAATTAATTTATTTAAAAAACTAATTAATTAAACCTTTTAATTAATTTTATTAATTTAATATCTAATATTGTAGACATTATAATGATTTAAATATAAATATATAATGTTTACAATATTGAGAAATAAAGAGAGAAAAATACAATAAACTAGGGCATCCAAAATATCCTTTGACATTCTCCCACTTGTCCTAGATTATGTTGCTCGTAGTCCTAGTCCAACCAGGTGGCCCTCAAACTCTTTAGCCGAGAGAGTCTTTGTAAACGGATCAGCAAGGTTTTCTTTTGAGGCTATATCCGTGACTATCATGTCTCTTTGGGTACGATCTCTCTGATGAGATGATACTTTCTTTCGATATGTTTTCCACGTTTGTGACTTCTAAGTTCCTTGAAATTAGCAACTACACTATTATTGTCACAATACAGAGTAATGGGTAGGAGTATATTTAGAACCACTTCCAAATCTGTCAGGAACTTCTAGAGCCACACTACTTCTTTAACTGCTTTGTATGCAGCTATATATTCTGCTTCCATCGTGGAGTCAACTATATAATTTTGTTTAATGCTTCTTCACACTATAGCTCGTTCGTTAAGAGTGAAAACTGATCCTGAAGTAGATTTTCTAGAATCTACGTTAGTCTAAAAATCAGAATCAGTATATCGTATAAGGATCAAATCCTTAGGTCCATACACAAGCGTATAGTTCCTCGTTCTCCTGAGATACTTGAGGATATTTTTGACAACCATCCAATGATTGTGACCTAGGTTAGGTTGGAATCTGCTGATGATTTCAACTACAAAGTATATGTCAAGACGTGTACATAACATAACGTACATCAGACTCCCAACTGCCGATGCATATGGAATTCTTTTCGTTTCCTCAATTTCTTGAGGTGTCTTATGACGCTGTTCCTTTGATAGATGAATTTCATGTCTAAAAGGTAACATACCCTTTTTGGAATTTTGCATGTTATATCTTGACAACATTTTGTCAATATAAGATGCCTGAGATGGTGTTAAAGTTCTGTTCTTTCGATTTCGAAAAATTTGAATCCCAAGAACATATTGAGTATCTCCCAAATCTTTCATTTGAAACTGTGATGCTAACCATCTCTTTACTTTAGCAAGGTAACTTGTCTCATTCCCAATGAGCAAGATATCATTAACATAAAGTACAAAGAATGCTACAGTTTTGTTGACTATCTTCTTGTATACAACAGGTTCGTTAGCATTCTGTTCAAAGCCATAAGATTTGATTGCAGTATCAAATCTTATATTCCAAGATTTATAAGCTTGCTTCAACTCATAAATGGATCTCTTAAGCTTACAAACCTTTTGTTCTTGACCCTGTTTAATGAACCCTTCTGGTTGAGACATAAGAATACTTTCATCAAGATGGCTATTCAAAAAAGTTGTCTTGACATCCATTTGCCATATTTCATAGTCACAATATGCGAAAATGGATAAGAGTAATCTTATTGATTTTATCATGGCAACAGAAGAGAAGGTTTCTTTATAGTCAATTCTCTCCCTTTGGGTAAAACCTTTTGCCACGAGTCTGGCTTTATAGGTTTGCACCTTGCTAATTTCGTCTCTTTTCCTCTTGTAGATCCATTTACAACCTATAGGTTTAACCTCATGTGGTTGATCTACAAGATCCCAGACAAAATTGAAGTACATGGACTCCATTTCTACGTCCATGGCTTTTATCCATTGTTATCTATCAACATCTTCCATTGCTTGTTTAAAGGTTGATGGATCCTCTAGACCATCATCAAGTATGATGTCTTGAGTTTCTATTAAACCCATATATCGTTCAGGTTGATGAACAATTCTCCCACTACGTTGAGGCATTCTCAACTCTTGAGAAGAATGTGATGGAGCAACAACCGTTGTTGATGGACTATTTTCATCAACAACTTTTGTTGATTTATCTGTAGTATCTTTGGTCATTTCTTTCAATATTAGTTTACTGTGAAGTTGATGACTTCTAATATGATCTTCTTACAAGAATGTAGCATTTTTCGAAACAAATACTTTATCTTTTTGGGGATCATAGAACAATCCTCCTTTTGTTTCTTTGGGTATCCAAAAAAGAGGCATAATTTTAAATGTCGTTCCAATTTCTTAGGATTTTGTACCAACATATGTGATGGACATCCCTAGACCTGAAAGTAATGTAAACTACCTTTACATCCTTTCCATAACTCATACGGTGTTTCAGAAACACTTTTTAAGGGAACCATGTTCAAAATATATACAGCAGTCTGTACTTCATACCCCCAAAAGGATTGAGGTAATTGAGCAAAACTCATCATTGATCGAACCATGTCTAACAAGGTTCGATTTCTCCTTTTTGCAACACCGTTCTGTTGTGGTATTCTAGGTGCTGTGAGTTGGGATTAAATTCATGATCTACCAAATAGTTCTAGAATTGTAAATCCATATATTCACCACCTCAATCTGATTGAAGTGTTTTAATTATTTTACCTAATAAGTTTTTTGTTTTGGTCTTGAATTCCTTGAACTTTTCAAGAGTTTCATACTTGTGATTTATTAAGTAAATATAGCCATATCTAGAATAGTCATCAATAAAATAGACAAAAATATTTATATCCCCCTCGTGCTTTTACATTCATCGGACCACAAAGATCTGAATGTATAAGTTTGAGGGGTTCTTTGGCATGAAGACCTTTTCTAGTAAAAGATCTTTTAGTCATTTTTTTCCTCAAGACATGACTCACAAGGAGGTAAAGAACTATCTTCTAACTGATTTAGATGACCATTTTTAACTAATCTCTCAATTCTGTTGAGATTTATGTGACCAAGTCTGAGATGCCAAAGATAGACGTTAGGAGAAATTTTTTGTTTTCTATTTTAAGTTTCTGCCATTTTAAACATCTCTATATTTAAAATGGATTTTTCTTCAGTTGGTTTTAACACATACAAGTTATTTTCAAGTATAGCAGAACAAATATGAACTCCTCTTGAAAAAAAAACACTTCATTAACTTCAAAAGATACTTTACACATATTTTCAAGTAGACATGAGATGGAGATTAAGTTTTTTTTCATCTTTGGTACATAATATACATTTCTTAACAAAACAAAAGAATCTCCAAAAACCAACTTGACATCTCCTACTACTTCTGCTGAAATGACTTCCTCTGTTCCCACCTTGAAAGCCATTTCATACTCTGAGAGTTGTTTCCAAGAACTAATTTCCTATAGAAAAGTACAAACATGGTTAGTGGCTCCTAAATCTAATATCCAGGTCGAGTGAGAATTTTCCACTAAACATGTTTCAAATACAAGTAAATCTGATTTACCTTGGTTTGCCTTTTCTACTTTCTTCTCAGCCAAATACTTCGGGCAGTTTCGTTTTCAGTGCCTATCTTCTCTATAATGGAAACATTTTCCTTTGGAAGCCTTGTTTTTCTTTGCAGTGGGTTGTTTATTCTCTTTCCCCTTTTTCTTCATCTGTACACTTTTGTCTTTATATGAAGAAGGGGTAGACTTTCTTTTGTTAGCGAATTTCGTTCCTGACGAAGAACCCTTCATAAATTTCTTTTGTCGTGAAACAATATTTGTTTCATTCTCTTTCAATTTCATCATTGACTTATAAGTCTGTACTTCGTTTAATAAAGTAGTTGAATTGTAAGTTATCTTATTCATTACGACATTAGTACGAAAGGTTATATAGCTCTTCGGAAGAGACTCTAATATCATACTAACTTTACAAGTTTCGTCTACGGAAGCCCTGTGAGCTTCAACGACATTAAAATGAACCATCATGTCTAGAACATGTTCCCTGACATTTGTTCCATCTTTCATTCACGAGTTATAAACATATTTTATAGCCTCATGTGGAACAGAAGATGAAGGTTGTTTGAACATATCTTGTAATGACGCTATAATTTCACTGGCTGTAGGCATGGGTTCATGTTTCTTGTTGAGCATATTGGATATGCTCGCTAAGATATAGGCCCTAGCCTTTTCATTTGCCCTTACCCACCTATCGTAAGCATCCCGAACGCTTCGGTTTGTCGTTGAACTGGGAATAGGAGGACATTCCTCCGTTAACACAAACCTCAAATCATCAACTACTAATATTGTGTTTAAATTTGACTTCCAGTTGGAATAACCCATTCCGTTAAATTTGTCAGAAGCTAGAAGTTGTACTATTGAATTTGACATGATGAAACATTTAAACAAATTCTATTAATAAAGTGCATCTAAATCCAATTTTTTAGCAAAAACTAATAAAGTATCCATAGATATTTATTTATTTGCAACGATACTATAGTGAGTTAGAATAAGTGCAACCTGAGGCAGTCAAATATTCCTTCACTAAAGTAAGACATTCTTGACTAAATACTGTCTCCAGAATATCTCATATTCCGACGGTCATTTAGCTATCGTTTTTCGGTCAACTAACACTTAGTAATTCTGTAAGTTTGACCTGCCATTTTTAGATTTTATAGAACGGTATGAACATGCCCTCGAATTGGAAGATAATGTGCAAGATGGAACTATATGACCCTATTCATTTTTTAAGCTTGGGTTGTTCCAAATCTTATGTTACAACCCTCCGAAATGACCACTGCTGTTAACGACTAACTAGTGCCGCCTAAAGACGACAACAGGTGCAACATAGGAATCTCACGGTTCAAACTAATGGAAGAGACCGTAGGATATGTTGACATATTTCCTTCACCCACTTACTATGCACTACTTCCCTCATTCACCTTGTTATTGACTCATGCAAACACTTTTCGAATGAAGCAGTCGAGGTAAAATCGACACGAAGCCAAGCATGGATCTCACGGTGTGAACTCTTGAAGATGTGAGAGCTAAAAGCTGTAGGAGTATATTAGCATGCAGCGTAAGTAACAAGGATCAATAAGCATTCTAATTCGTTAATTTTGGCTGTAAATAGAGCATGCTCATACAATAATAAGAGGGTTTCAAGCAATACCTTTGTAGAACCTTTAGAATCTCGATTTTCAGCTGTAAAAGTTCTCCACATCTCATTGTGAACCACCTCAAGATATTCCCCACTATTCTCTTGGAGCTTTAGATTGAGTTGTGGGACTCGAAATAAGCTTGAATGAAGGGAACTTGGAGAAGAACTTACTGCAACAACCCATTTGAAGAACAACTTCTTCAACTCAAATTTTTCAGGAAAAACTCTATTGATGCATGCCTCAATTCCACTTTCATCTTCTCTTTTTGTTGCAGGACACTCATGCAAAGAAGATGCCTGCATGAGATGCAACTCATGCTTGAAATATTGAAGCTTGAGTCAAGTGGGTCTTGAGTGAGTTTCTTCATGATAGTGGAGAAATCCAACTTTCCAAAAGTTTGTGTTTTTCAATTTTTTCCAATATCAAAATGATTTCAAAATTGAAAATATTATTAATTTTACAAAATTAATTTTCTAATAAAATTAATAATAAATTAATTAAACAACCTAATGAATTCTAATAATTTAATATCAAATATTAAATCAATTTTATACAAATTCCACCTTCATGAATTTAATATTTAAATCATATTTAAATATTAACTAGTTCTCCAATTCTGTTTAACTCCAAAATTAAACATGTAATTATATCTCATATAATTACTAATTCCTTTAATTCTAATTTGAACATTTCAAATTAACTTATCACGCTACTCTAAAGCTAATTCATTTATGAGCTAGTAGGGGGAACTCGCGGACCTACAGATCATGGGCTACAATGATCCAAGATTAATTGACTAAACTCTTTACACCGAATTAACCCCCATTCGTTAACTAATGGGTCACTCTACTAAAATCCATAGTTATACTTCTCTCACTGTAGATATATTATATCCACTCAATATAACCATGATTAGTAAGTTAACCCTTCACAGGTTGTTCGTAATAACAACTAGGTTAAATGTCTGTTTTACCCCCGAGATTAGCTCTTGTTCCTTAAGTCCCACTGATCCTCTAATGAACAATTGATTTGTGATCCGATCAATAAACCGAGTCCCTCTCGTGGCCCGAGAGGGTGGAGCCTCTTGTTCAAGACTCGGAGTCAGCACCTAAGGGAACAACCTCTCTACTATCCCTAAAAATGGGTAAGAGTGAATTCCATCTTGCATCCTATGTCCCCAGCTATCTACCCAGTCATACCCTTGAAATGGAGGTTTATTGAGCTGGCGCTATTGAGTCAACCCTCACCTATGCAAATATAAGGATAATCCCGAATAAATAGGAGTTTATAGTTAACTCAGGATTAAGGTCAAGTTACCTAGGTCATCACTTTGAAATAGTCAGTCTTAAACAATAAACAGCGTTATAAAGTAAAAGTGACTAATTTCGTGGTTCGATCTTGTATAAACCCATTGCAGAGGACGCCCCCACTCTTTATGTCATAACATGTACGAATTAGGATCACATCGTCTGTAGCACTTTACAACTCCTTGTAATAACTATAGAGTGGGCCACATCCAGTAGTGTTACCAGAATAAGGCACCCAACCCCATTCATATACTATAGATCATTTTGACTATTTACTCAAACCTGATCCACTTTTATGTCTCCACATATAGTTCAAGTACTCATGTAACAGTCATGGGTCTTTTAGGTTATTAGATCTCTTAAAACGAAATAAGCAATACATATATTCAATAACAACTTATTGAATTTTCAGAATAAGTTTTATTGTTTACAAACCACGAGTTTTAGGACATAAAACCTAACAAAAACGATATATCATATATATTGTTAATCTCCCACTGAAGTGTTCTAAATGTTTCGGTATTCTTTAACTTAGGTTTGTTATGGCTAATTTTAAACAACCTAAGTCTGTGTATTTATTATCCAAGTATAACATTTATATTTGGATTGAACCTACGATGTCTAGGTTAAAACTAATTTTAAACCTCATACCGCTCACGCATGCTCATAAAATTGGTTATCAATTCTCGTTATTTTAGTCATAATCCCTAGGTAGGAGGTGTTACGTAAATCGTCAACTTAAGTACCTCAAGTCTTAGATAGGATTGTGAATTGATTGAGTTTGTAACCAAATTTTATAAGATAACAACCTATTTAACTATTAAAACAAGTTATTAACCTAAGTGAACATGCTTTTTTTTAACTTTGTTATGGATTTTAATGTCTAATTCAATTTTATAACAACTTACAAAAATAGACATGCTAATCATCCATAACATACATAAAACGCATTCAATATTAACATAACCTTGAGACCCTATACATACATACTATACATTATAACAATTTTATAACATACTTTAATGCATGTAACATGCTTCATATGGTGGGATTTTTATTTCTACATGACATACTTTATGCATATACAAAATTTATTTAATTATAACATACATCAAATGCATAAATAATTAAACACAAAACCGAGATGGTTTTTAGTTTTGGCATTTCTTATCAAACAAAGGCCTAACTATTACAAAAATCAGCAAAATCGGCTTCAAAAAGCTTCTGGACCGCTCGGACCACCTTGAATAGGGAAAACCCCATCGAGTATCAACAAGCAACCAACATCGAGTATGCCAGTGTGCAACGAGTTTGACATCGAGCATCATCAAACATCAAATATTTCACAAAAAATACCATCGAGTAGACGCCATCGACCATCGAGTAGGGCATCATGTATCGAGTGTTGAGTATTTCATGAAATATCATCATTGAGTACCATCGAGTATGGCATCATGCATCGAGTATTTCATGAAATATCATCGAGTATGACCTCGTGCATCGAGTATTTCATGAAATATCATTGAGTAAACGCATCGAGTACCATCAAGTATGGCATTGTGCATTGAGTATTTCATCGAGCATCGAGTATCTGGTAGAAATTTGAATTTCCAGTTCCTGCTGCTTTGACCTTCTTCACTTCCTTCTTCAATTACATCCTAATTGCAACTCTAATGACTCCAAACGAATTACAGACTCTTAAACACACATTAAGGCCCATCAAGCAAGAGCCATTTACAAGAGTTACAACATAATTGAAAAGATTCAAATGCCAAAACACTGAAAAGTCATATCAGTCCACCATTTTCATACAGTTTATGAAGAACACCCACCAAACTCAAATTAACGACATCTGAGTGCTTAAATCATGCTCTGATACCAATTGATAGAGTATATTAACATACAACAGAGAAAATCAGAATCAATAAGCACTCTAATTATACTTAATTTGGGTTTAAAACATGCTTCAAAGTAACTATTATAGAAGATAGTTTGTTGAACACAATACATTTGATGAATCCTCTTCAACACCAGCTGAGTTCCACACAAATCTACAAGTAGACCACCACGAAGATCTTCTCTACTATTCTCTTGCAAGGATTGTGTGGTGGAAATACTAAATTGAGCTGGATATTATGAAGATATGAAGAGGGTTTTGGTTTCTGCAGAGTTCTTCAAGAAGTTCTTGAAAGCTTAATCCCATCATTCAGCCCAACACTTCAATTTATAAAGCTTTCATCATGCAAATTCATAGCTTGCATGAAGGCCAACTCCTACTTCATGGAGAAAATGGAATTGGATGAATAAGGTGCCTTGTACCATAGTGGAGATTTCCAACTTTTAGAAATCTCCACTTTGAGTTTTGTTTTTCAAAATAGTTTTTCCAAAAATTGATTTCTAAAACTAATTTTTTAAATAAACTAATTTAATTTGATTTATTAGTTATATATATAAATTAATTCAATTAATTAATTTTTAAATAAAACTAATTAATTAAACCTTTTAATTAATTTTATTCATTTAATATCTAATATTAAATTAATAAAAATAATTCCATTATAATGAAATTAATTTTATACAATTAATATTTAAATCATAAACATTAATTGATTCTCCAATTTCATCGATAAAATTAAACATTTCAATTGTATCAAATAAAATGAATAGAAACCCTAATTAAATTTGAACATTTCAAATTCTAAACCCTAATTTCAAATCTCATCAAGATTACTCAATTTACTAATCTAAAATACGAGCTAGTAGAGGAACCTTATGGATCTACAGATCATGAGCTCCAATGACTTATAATTAATTGGTTAAACTCTTTAAACTGAATAAATTACTATTCATTAACTACGAAGACATTCCACTATAGTTCGGTAGTTGCACTCTTCTCACTGTAGATATATTTTTGTCTATTTTAACCATAATCAGTAAGTCAATCCTTCACAAGTTGTTTGTATTTACATCTGGGTCAAAGATTACCATTTTAACCCTGTAAATGCATCTTGCATCTTAAGCTCCCACTGACCCTCCATTGAATAATTGATTTATAATCCAACTTATAAATCATAACCCTCTCTTCCATGAGAGGGCGGGGCCCTGTTGTTCAAGACAAGATATCAACACTTAAGAGAACAACCCATCTACTAATCCTAAATTGGGTAAGAGTGAATTCCATATTGCAAAGCTATGTTCCCAGCTATCTATCTAGTCTTATCCCCAAGAGCAGTGTTGTTGGACTACTCTCACCTATGCAGATCAAAGGATAATCTCGAATAAATAGGAGTTCATAGTTAACTCAAGATTAAGATCGAGTTACCCTAAGTTATTGAGTTTGAGATAATCAATTTTAACAGTAAACGATTGTTATAAAGAAAAATGACTATTTCGAGGTCTGGTTTTCTGCAAACTCATTGCACAGGATGCCTCCACTTACATGTCTCTACATGAACGATTTTCTAATCACATCATTTTTATCAGTATACAAAATGGGCCGCATCCAATAGTGTCACAAGGATGAGGTACCCAATCTCATCCGTATACTTATAGACCATTTTGGCTACATACTAAAACTTGATTCATTTTTATGTCGCCACATAAAGTTAAAGTATACATGTTATAACCATGGATTCGTTTATTGGATTTTCACAAAAGGATGCATATTAATAATAATTTATTGAATAAAAAAACTCAGCAACATTTTTATTAACAAATAGAATATGTTAACAACATTTACGAACTGCGAGTTTAGGACATTCTCGACATTATGTTAACAACATTTTTATTTGTCAGACAACAATCATATAACAATCACATAGTAATCAGGCAATGTCTCATAGCAATCAAATAAGAATCAACTTCTATAGTAATCATATAGTAATCACGAACTGTGAATCATATAGTAATCAGACAATAATTACATAACAATCAAATAAGAATCAACTTCTAGATGGAACTTAGTGAATCATGAGGTCAGTTCTTACTTTTCAGTTCCAATGTCTCATTTAAATTAGATAGGATTGATTGGTTTTTCCATTTTTAAAAAATTTATATTATTGGGCCCATAGGCCTAATTTTTGTAAACTATTTCGCCTTTCTTGTAAGTGTCCAAAAAATGTTTGGTATAAGAAACAATAATGAAACCCTAATAAAAATTTTAGTACACACAACATTTTTAGATTGAAAAGTTCTTATATTTTAATTTTATTTGTCTAAAATGTGTGACAAACTTCACATGAGCCATTGATTAGACCACCATATCTTTTACATATCATTTCTAATTATGAGCAAATATTTTATTTTTCTTGCCTTTTGAGGGATACATTTAGCAATATGTTGCCCTTTCTAGCATTGACTATCCTGAAATGGAGGGAATATGTTACTCCACCGATGGCCTAAAAAATCATTCAAGTGGATAAACATCAATCATTCCTTACCACATGCATCCCAACACTATTAAACCCACCTTTTGGATATGTTATATTTTGAAATTTCATCATTGAAGTCATTTGAAATAACAATTAGGATTGCAAATTTGCTCTAGCATTCATTTTATTTTTACACATTCTAGAACACCAAGGGGTTGTTAAAAAAAAAAAAAAAAAAAAGAAAAGAAAAAAAAAAGGAAAAAGTTGAATTGTGGAAATAGTTCCGACAAGGGAGGTTATTTGTGAGAATTTTATCAAATTGTACGAACTATTTATGAGGTTTTATCAAACTATAAGAACTAAATTCTAACTTTTAAAATTACAGGACTAAATATTTACTTTCTCCAAACTATGGGAATCAACTTTGTAATAAAAAAAGAGTAAATTTTTGTTTGTTTTAATTTTGGAAAATTGTCAAAAATAGACTTCCTCAAGTTTTCATCTTTCTAACTAGCATTCTTTTTTTTTGAAAAATCGTTACAATAGTTTTTCTCTGTCCATCTCGTCCGAGATTAACTACCAAGATTTACATAAAAATTCAACTTTTTCTAACTTATGGATTATTTTTGGGTTTTCTCGGTCAAATTCCAACCATTAACATTGAGATTCAATTTTTCTAAATATTATATAATCTTTCCAAAATTTATATCAAATCTTACCTAATTTTTTAAAATTTTCAGCGGATCAAATCTTGCCAAAAAATTAAGAAAATTTTGGGAGATATAAAGAATCTCGATGTATCTTGGGAAAAATTAACACCGAGATTCCATATAATTGGGCTTTTTCAGTGAAATCTCGGACAAAAATTAACATTGAGGTTCTTATGTTTTCCCAAATCTTAATTTTTTTATTTACAAAATTTGATCTTTTACAAAATTTAAAATTACCGTGCATTTGAGATCCATTAGAAAAATAATAATTTGTAAATTCATTTGTAATTATGAAAATTAATATAACTGTGAAAACAAAAATTAGGGTACAAATTTGAAAAATTATGTAAAAATTTGATATAGGAAATGGTAAAAATATGAATTTGGAGAAAATTTTAAAAAATATAAATAAGATTTGGTATAAGATTTGGAAAAACTATAAATATTTGGAAAAATTAGTAAAATCTCGGTGTTAATATTGCTCGAGATTTCACCGAGAAACTCAAAATAATGGATAAGTTAGAAAAAGTTAACTTTTTTTAATTAAATCTCGATGGATAAAAAAAATTAGTTTAATAAATTTTCAAGAAGTATGCTACTAGTATTATTTTTGACAATTTCTCATTAACTTTTTCTCCTTCCCTTTTTCAATTCAATATTTCATATATTGTGATTTAGGTATGATGGCATGTGGGTCCATCCATTTTTTTATTCTCCTTTCAAAAAGGAAAAAAAAAAATATAACACAATAAATGTGAAATATTAAGTATTACATCACTCTAGACGCTTTTATATTTACGAAAAAAGATACTATATAATAAAAAAAAAATCCATTAACGTTAATCAACGTGTAGAAGTAAAAAGAACCATAACTCAACTAGCATATGAATATGTCATTGACTATGAAATATGTGGTTTGAATCTTTCTATTCTTAATTCTACTTAAAAAACCAATGTATAGAATATATGAATAATAAAAATCCCTAATTAACAAATCGAATTGATATAGCATAAACCTATCAAAGTTTAAAATATTATGTAGATAAAAATGACGAGATAAATTTTACAAAAAAAATTGATAGAGTATCAATAAAATGTGGATATCAATAAAAATTGTTAGAATGATTATAAAATAGAAAATATATATTTAGATTGATAAATAAACACGTTACAATTTGTAAACACATTAAAATGTTTATTATTTGTTTTATATTCACATCAGTGTCATTTTATTACTCATTGTATGTTTTATGAAATTTTGTTTATTATATAATGGAAATGTCTATTCACTATTTTGTTCATATCAAAGTCATGGATATATAGAAATATAGACATATTAATAGAAATTCAATATTGTAGTCTCAATGCTAATTAAACATAGAGAAAATTTTAAGTATGCAAATGCAACTTTTCTTTAAATATGGTCTAAATTAAAACAAATCTATAAGTACTTAATATCTAGTGTGTCTTAATAACATTTTCTTTCAAACACCTAAAAAAACATTCCCTTTTGAATCGTGATATAAAATATGGTAAAGTTCATCGAAAAACTTAATTGGTACATTAAAATGAAGAAAATGATATGTTGATTGATCATAATATTGATGTGAAATAAGTTTTTTTTTTTTCTTTTTTAAGTCTCCTTCAACATAAAATTGATAGTTTTTAGTCGTTGATCTCATAATAAATTTTTAAGATGAAACAAATAGTGGAGTTCAAAATTCCAGTCTCCCAACTCTATCACCATGGGTGGGACACCTCTCGATCTCCGAAAATTTGTAGAAATTCAAAGTGTACACTAAAATGTGTTGGAATGGAGTTGGGCATCCCAAACCCAGGTTTGGTTTAAGATTTTAAAATATATTCAGGGAATACTTTATTTCCAGGCATAACTTAATACCCTAATTAAGCATTTTTTATTTCCGAAAAAGACGGGTTCCTTGTAAAGCCTCCTCAAAATAATTATGAATCTCTCTCTTCTCATTTACCCTCCTCTCCTTCTTCCTTCGATACATTCAACCCTCCTCTTATCTCTCAATCGCATGAGAGGGAAATTCTGAATCGAAAGAGGAGAAAGAGAGAAGACGCCATGGATGAAGCTTCCAAGAAAAGAGGAAAGGGGAAAGGAGTTTCATTCCTTTTCTAAAAAGAAACCCAATATTAAAATGGTTTAGTTTCTTTTTAATTTTTTTAGTAAATAAAATGGTTTAGTTTTCTGTTTTTGAGGGTTTTTTTTTATAATTAATTTGACATAATAAAAATAAATTAACTAACAAGGATGAATTATTTAAATTAACTAATTAATTGTTGGGAGCTAATTTGATTAATCTTATAATTTATAATTGCATAAAATTGTTAAAAGAAATCATACTAACTAAACAAATATGTTATTTATTTATATAAAATTTTAATAAAATTCTCATACAAATACCAAATAAAACACACATTTCCAATAAAATCTGATAACATTTTCAAGCACAATCGAACACAGATATTTTTTTATTTCCAAACATCTTATTCTCACCAAAAGGTTCATAAGATAATGTTGATGACATTAGTTTCGAATTAGCCAAATAAAAAAAAGACAATCATAAATTATCATGTAAAAGATTAAAATAATAATAATAATAATTAGGAAAACATCAATTTTGACAGTAAACTAGTCCTAATATATTAGCTTCAATCCTAAACTTTCAATTTCATCCATTCTAATATTAAACTTAAATAATTGTTGCAATTTTAATCATCGATTAAATTTCAATTAATTCACATACTAATTTTAACACAAAAAAAAATTAACTCATTAATTTTAATAAAATAAAGTTAGGTACAAAAATAAGTTTGACCAATGCATAAGTTAACTTTTGAATAACATTCACAAAATTCATATATTTCAACTGTTAGATGATATAAGATTAAATTTACCTTCACTTACTAGTTTTGAGTCAATTGGTGATTTAAAATAGTATTAGAATAGTTTGGTTCAAGATGTCCTGTGTTTGAACTCCTATCATATTGTTTAAGTGAGGAAAGTGTTAAATAATATATTAGAATTTTCTTCTTCATTAATTTAAAATTTTAGGTCAATCAATGATTAATTGCATGTAAACCAATCAAAAGATGGAAAAATCCCCTTTTTGTGGAATGCGAGGTATAAAAGGGAAAAATGGTACAAAGTGAGTTCTTCAGTTGGCCCTATTCTATCAAATAACTCTTAATTTAAAAATACATATAATGATGGCTTAGAATGTCAATAGATGTTTATATTTAAGTTGATGTGCAAAAGCATCAATGAAAAATATCTTTATTGATACAAAAGTACGTAAGTTTCGGTAAAAAAAATGAATTCTGATTTTTCAATTAGTTGATTGGACAATAAACGTCGTTAAAAAGATTTCTCGACATGCCATCAAGAAAGCTACCTATAGAGCATTTCCATTCCATATTTTCACTCATCTCAATCATAGACAACCTAAAGTTCAACATACACAACATAGCATATCATGAACATGCGTAGTCCTAGTAAACAACATCACACAATTTCCAAACTAGAACAAAGACAAATCAATAATAAAGTTAATTACCTCGAAGTTGCGTTCAAAATTCACACAATTGTTAAAATTAATTAAAAATTAATCCACCTAATTTAGCAAAAATCGGAAAAGTGTTGCAACAAATCTTCATTTCCTCGCTGATTTGTGTTCGAAAATGATAAATAATCATCCAGATTCTTCAGAAGTTTTCTTATTATTTAGCACGCTTTTTTGGAAGGTAATGTGTGACGTTGGATATTACACTTTGTTCAATATCAATTTGTGGCCATTAGATATTCCACATTTTTCAAGGTCAATTTGTGTCCCTTAGATCTTTCACATTGATCAAAGTGAATTTGGAGCTATTGGATTTGCTTGATACTAAGTTTCTTTGGACCATAAGTAGGTAGTGACCCATGATTGCCAAATTATCGAAAAATCTCAAACCAAGTAAGAAAAGTGTGAGATAAAACACAGAAAGAGTTTCTTCTTATAAAAGAGTTTGCTATTCTTCTATAAGAAGGAAAGTTTGTTACTTTTACTTTATATAGTGGACTTCTTATATGGTCTATGGTTTTTACGATATTAGTTTTCAAATTTAAATTTCAATGTACTATTGAAATTTAAATATAATTTTAAAAATTAAATATAATTTGAATTTGAATTTTATATTAAAATTCTATTGTACTACTGTTGAATAATAAATTTTGGACCAATCACAAATTACCACATCATTTACTAAATTAATGACAAAATTCTAAATAATTGAATTTTGGACTAATAAGAGTCACCAAGTGTCCCAAATTGAAGTCGAAGACAAATTCCAATGATGCAACGTGGTTTAATCATGATCGTTGAATCATATAAGATTAATTTGATCCAATTTGATATTATTGTATGGGTTAAAGTCCAACTAAGCTAAAAAACGGATTGAATTTGACCGAAATGTCAAATCAAGCCCAAATCTAACTAATTGGGCCCAAAGGCCAACTAAGCCCAAGTCCACGAAGCCCACCTATGAACTCTATAAAGAGAGATGCTCTCCTCATTTGGAGAGGTCAACAATTCTATACTCCATAGAGCTTATAGGGAATTCTCTACAATCAGAAGACTCCTTGACTCCTGAAGTTGACCATGTCTGAAGACTGAAGTCCTTTGAAGATACAAACATTCTGAAGACTGAAGTCCTTTATTCTGAAGACTGAAGTCCTTTGAAGATGCAAACATTCTGAAGACTGAAGTCCTTTGAAGATACAAGCATTCTGACCATGCTTGAAGACTGAAGTCCTTTGAAGATATGAGCATTCTGAATACTAAAGTCATTTTAAGATACAAACAATTCTACATTTAGAGAGCCCAGAGAAAATTCATCAACAAGCAGAAGACTCCCAAGACTCCTAAGGCTGTACTCCTAGAAGACAAAAGACCCTTTAAGACACAAACACTCTTCCAAGACTTCTACTTCAAGAACGTTTGGTGTTTTTCTTCTTTAAGTCGAGCATATTCACCCAACCGAGAGAGAATCAAAGGATCAAGTACTAGAGATCGAACCACATCACATCAAATCAACATCAACATCAACACCAACTCACGTTCGACTCCACGAAACAAGTTTCTTCGGAAGCCTCGTATGAACACTAATCCTCGAAGAAGATCATCAAGCCCAAAGGCCGATCATCCAAGAAGATCAACAAGCCCAAAGCTCGATCGTCAAGAAGATCATCAATCCCAAAGGTCGATCATCTAAGAAGATCAAAAAGTTCAAAGGCTGATCGTCCAAGAAGATCGTTAAGCCCAAAGGTCGGTTATCCGAGAAGATCAACAAGCCCAAAGGTCGATTATCCAAGAAGATCAACAAGCCCAAAGGCTGATCGTTCAAAAAGATCATCAAGCCCAAAGGTCGATCATCCAAGAAGATCAACAATCCCAAAGGTCGATCGTTCAAAAAGATCATCAAGCCCAAATGTCGATCATCTAAGAAGATCAATAAGCTCAAAGGCCAATCCCCCAAGAAGATCAACAAGCCCAAAGGTCGATCATTCAAGAAGATCAACCAGCTTAAAAACTATAGTTTATTTTAAAAGCATCAAAATATTATGTATTAGAGATTGTATTCACTTTCTGCAAAATTAATACAAATATAAAGTTCAAGTTCCATGAAATAAATTTCTATTGAAATCTTGTGTGAACAAATTGGCATGCCCAGTGGGACGTCTCTATCTCTCATCTCTCTCTCTTCATCCAAGTCAACAAATCTACAAATGGCACCAAAGAAAGCTACATCCAAAGGTACCGTCTCAAGTAACACTTACATAAGCTTTGTCATCACGGAAGAAATTTGGGACTAGTTGATGGAATCTTCTAAAGGCGGGATCGTCATCAAAGAAAATCCCTTGTTCGACAACTATGCTTCTACTACTGATCTATCGGAGAAAGAATCACATGTTGATATAGTATCTGTCATGATGACTGATGTAACGACTGAGTCGACCATGGCAGAGATGGAGATAAAGATAAATCTCTTGATGAAGCGGTAGAAGAGCGAGATCATGAAATCGTTGCTTTAAGAGATGAAATATAGGCTCGAGAAACTGCTGAGTCGAGTCAATCTCCAGTTATGAAAGCCAATGACAAAGGAAAAACTATCTTGCAGGAAGACCAGCTGCAACAATCTACCTCTGTCACCACCCTGTCAATTCAACAACTGTAGGATATGATTACAAACTCCATAAGAGCTCAATATGGAAGACCATCACAGCCCTCATTTATGTACTCCAAGTTGTACATCAAGAGAATTGACAACCTGAGAATGCCAGCTGGTATCAACCTCCAAAGTTCCAGCAGTTCGATGGAAAGGGCAATCCAAAACAACATGTTGCACACTTCATTGAAACCTGCGAAAATGCAGGAACTAGAGAAGACCAGCTAGTCAAGCGGTTTGTCCGTACCTTGAAAGGAAATGCTTTCGATTGGTATACTGATTTAGAGCCAAAAGTGATTGACAGTTGGGAACAGCTAGAAAGGGAGTTTCTAAACCGCTTCTACAGTACAAGGCGCACTCTTGGCATGATGGAGCTGATGAACACCAAATAGTGGAAGGGAGAGACAGTCATTGATTACATCAATCGATGGAGAGCTTTGAGTCTGGATTACAAAGATAAACTCACTGGATTATCTACAGTGGAAATGTGCACTCAAGGCATGCATTGGGAGCTTCTGTACATCCTATAAGGGATAAAACCTCGTATGTTTGAGAAGTTGGCAACACACGCTCATGATATGAAGCTGAGCATCGCCAACATGGGGACTAAAGATTTCCTAGTCCCAGAAGAGAGAAAATACAAGAATAAATCCAAAGGCACTAAAAAGATCGTGGATAATGCCACAAAATAATTAATGGTCGTTCATGTGATCCCGCAGAAATTTTCCTCCAAAGGAAAACAAACAAAATTTGAAAGAAGGCACAATGAGGGTGAGAAGCGTCGTCCAACTCTTAAAGAAACACAAGAGAAAGTTTATCCATTCCCTGACTCTGATGTGATAGATATGTTGGAGCAACTGTTCGAGAAGCAACTTATTCAGCTGTTGGAATGCAAGCGACCAGAACAAGTAGGAAAAGTAAATGATCCTAACTACTACAAGTATCATCGAGTCGTTAGTCACCCAGTTGAAAGGTGCTTCGTGCTGAAGGAAAGAATTCTAAAGTTGGCTCGTGAAAAGAAGATTAAGTTAGATTTGGATGAAATAGCTCAGACAAATCACGCTACAGTAGCGGCAAAATCAAGTGTTCTAACACTGTTTGTGTCTCATGCTTAAAGACAAAGCCTGGTCCAGTTTGGAGCCTTCGAGCCTTTAGTTTTTTTATTCTAGCAAGAGATTCAAACAAAAAATTCTAAAAAGAAAGATGAGCTCGTTGGAGATGATAATGAAGGGTGGATAGTTGTGACTCGTCAAAAAAGAAGTCAGCCAATTTCCATCCAAAAAGAGTCGTGTTCCTATTGAAACTATAGAAGAAGGAACAAGACTCATAACAAAAAGGCAAAAAGATGACATAGAAGCCTAAGCCTGCTAAGAAAGAAGATAAGAACTTTCCTCAATTCCGACGGCCAGAAAAATTTCTCCCAATAAGCTTTCTTAATAATCATCCAGAGAAAGTATCAGAAGTTATTGCATGCCACATTGTCGGCATAGTGGAAGTCGACAACAATCATATAACTGTCGAAGAAGTCAACGACTCAGAAGAAATGAAGCAAAGAACTTCTGTCTTCAATCGTATTAAGCCTTCAAGTGCTCGATCTTCAGTCTTTCAAAGATTGAGTATGGCCACTGTAAGAGAAGAAGACCAATGTCCAACAACTACTTCTACTCGAACTTCAACCTTCAAAAGACTAAATATATCCACATCTAAGAAAGATCGACCTTCAGCATCTGCTTTTAATCGTCTCAAGACAACAAGTGATCAACATAAAAGAAGGATGAAAATCTTGAGGGCGATGTCATTCCATGAAGAAAACAACAACGAAAAGATTCACAGTCGTGTCCTTTCACGCATGAAGAGGAAATTTTCTATTGACATAAGTACAGAAGGTTCCTTGATAGTGAAGCCAAAACTCATCATATCGATGAATCCTAGAAATGAAGAGGGTGATCAAAACCATGATGAAATAAGAGCTTCTGTTTAAATGAAGAAGCTCCTCATCATAAGAGCCTAAACTGCATGATGCTCTTGGCCCTCATGAGCTTAAAATGTCAATGGCCCAAAAAAAAAATCTTTGTACGAACTACGTTACGGCTTGATCCCTGTCATTATAAATGGTACATAGAAAACTTAGAGAAATTTAATTTCAGTCGCGCATAAAACAAAATTATTTTTGAACTACGTTATGACTTGATCCCTATCATTATGAAGGATACGTAGGCAGCTTGAAAGAAATTTCAAGTTCAGTTCAGTTAAAAAAAAACTTGAACTATGTCATGATTTGATCCCTTTCTTTAAGGGTACGAAGGAAGCTTAAAGAAATTTAAGTTTAGTCCATCAGAAAGGGTACCACAACCACCTAAGTATGATACTACAAAATTAATGTTGACCATTTCCATTAAAGAATGACACTCCATATTGAAGATATTCATCCCTATTGGGGGCAAGACAACAGATTGAAGATGTTCATCCCCCATAAGAAGCTAGCACAGTAAATAAAAGGCATACACTTGGAATGAACTTCGCTTCCTCTTAAAAATCAAACTTGGATGCTCCTCCATCTTCAAGTTTAGAGGCTTTGTCGATGCTCTTCAATCTTCAAGTTCAGAGGCTTCATCAATGCTCCTCCATCTTCAAGTTCAGAGGTTTCATCAATGCTTCTCCATCTTCATGCTCAAGTTTGGAGGCTTTGTGATGCCATTTTCATGCTCAAAGTCGCGAAGTCGAGCTTAATGCGAAGATTCATCAATGTTTCGTCAAACTCAAGTGTAGAGGATTCGCCGATAAGCTCAAGTGTAAAGGATTCGCCGATAAGCTCAAGTGTAGAGGATTCGCCGATGCTTCGTCAAACTCAAATACGGAAGATTTGCTGATGCTTTTTCAAACTCAAATAGGAAGGTCTCGTCGATGCTTCTCCATCTTTAAGTTTAAGATCCGCATGCATGGCCCCACTTCCACCTTCAAGTTCAAGATCGGCGTGCATGGCTCTGCTTCCATCTTCAAGTTTAAGATTGGTGTGCATGACTCTACTTCTATCTTCAAGTTCAAGGTCGGTGTGCATGGCTCCGCTCTATCTTCAAGTTCAAGGTCGATGTGCATGGCTTCGCTTCATCTTCAAGTTAATGGTCGGTGTGCATGGCTCGGCTCCATCTTCAATGTCCCCATCTGCAAAATCATGACGCGGCTTCACTTCATCTCTAAAGTTTGGCGTGGTTCGCTTCATCTCCACAAGTCTCGCGTGGCTTCGCTTCATCTCCACAAGTCTCGCGTGGCTTCCCTTCATCTCCACAAGTCTCGCGTGGCTTCGCTTCATCTCCACAAGTCTCGCGTGGCTTCGCTTCATCTCCAGAAGTCTCGCGTGGCTTCGCTTCATCTTCACAAGTCTCGCGTGGCTTCGCTTCATCTCCACAAGTCTGGTGTGGCTTCGCTTCATCTCCACAAGTCTGGCGTGGCTTCGCTTCATCTCCACAAGTCTAACATGGCTTCGCTTCATCTTCACAAGTCTGGCGTGGCTTCACTTCGCTTCGCTTCATCTCCACAAGTCTGGCGTGGCTTCGCTTCATCTCCACAAGTCTGTCGGGTGTGGCTTCGCTTCATCTCCACAAGTTTGTCGGGCGTGGCTTTGCTTCATCTCCACAAATCTGGCGTGGCTTCGCTTCATCTCCACAAGTCTCGCGTGGCTTCGCTTCATCTCCACAAGTCTCGCGTGGCTTCGCTTCATCTCCACTAGTCTCGCGTGGCTTCGCTTCATCTCCACTAGTCTCGCGTGGCTTCGCTTCATCTCCACTAGTCTCACGTGGCTTCGTTTCATCTCCACTAGTCAAGTGCGGCTTCGCTTCATCTCCAAAATTCAAGTGTGACTTCACTTGGAAGAAAAAAAAGGAAGTTAAAAAAAAACAGAAAAGATCAAAAGAAAGAAAAACGAAAGAAAGAACAAAAGAAGAAAGGAAAATTGAAAGGAAAAAAAGAGGAAAAATGGTGAAAAAAAAAAAGAAGAAAAAAAGGAAATATTAAAAAAAAAAAAAGAAAGAAAACATAGGAAGAAGAAGAGAAAAATGAGAGAAAGAAAAGTGTAGAAGAACCGGAGGGATGAGGATAATGGAGGAATTTTGGGTCCTATTTATAGAGAATTCTAAGTTCCATAACAAATTAGAAAATCTAAATCAAATAAAGATTTGATTTAAAATATTAGATTTTTATTAGATTTCCTAATTTGATTTTATTCTAATTTCAAATTAAATAAAAAATTAAATTAAACAAATTCCCTATCTAATTTGATTTTATTAGATTTTGTCCTTAAATTTATCTTCAACTAAGATCTGGACATATTCCAAATTTTATTCAAAAATCAAATTTGTGAATAAAATCACAAATTAAAATTTTGTCATATTCCAAATTTTATTCAAAATTAAATTGTTCAACATTGAGATTAAATTGTAAATAAAATCTCAAATTAAAATTTTGGCATATTCCAAATTTTATCCCAATTCTAAATCGTCATACTTTTATCTCCAGCCAAATTATTAAGGAAAAAATCTCAAATTAAAATTTAGGCATCTTCCAAATTTTATATGAAATTCACCCAAATTTAGGTTCTTATCCTATTTCCAAATCAAATTATGAGAATGATCTAAAATTCACCCCAAATTAAAATTTGATCATATTCCAAATTTTATTTCAAATTCAAGTATCATGTTGAATTTTTATCTTCAATCAAAATAAATTGAAAAAAAAAAATCTCAATTAAACTCTCATCAAAATTTGGACATATTCCAAAATTTATCCCAATTTCAAATCATGAAATTTAGCCTTTACCCTCAAAACAAAATTAAATTAGGTGATAAAGTCTCAAATTTACCTCAAATTAAAATTTGGTCATATTTCAAATTTTATTACAAATTCAAATTATCTAATGTTGAGCTTTTATCTCCAAATCAAATTAAATTTAGGATAAAATTCAAATTTTTTCGTAAATTAAAAATTTGGCCATATTCCAAATTTTATCCAAAATTCAAGTTAAACTTATGCACTAAATTCATAGTTTGATTGACACATCAATTGAGGTCAAATTCAAGAACAGATATATTTGGATTTTGATTCCAACTTTACATTTTTCGAGATTCATCCACCCATATATGTGCATAACGGACATTTGTTGAACGATAAATTTTGGACCAATCACAAATTGCCACATCATTTACTAATGATAAAATTCCAAATAATTGAATTTTGGACTAATAAGAAGTCGCAATGTGTCCCAAATTGAAGTCGAAGACAAATTCCGATGATGCAACGTGGTTTCATCATGACCATTGAATCATATAAGATTAATTTGATCCAATTTGATATTATTGTATGGGTTAAAGTCCAACTCAGCTAAAAAATGGGCTGAATTTGACCGAAATGTCAAATCAAGCCCAAATCTAACTAATTGGGCCCAAAGGCCAGGTACATAGACCAACTAAGCCTAATCCCTCGAAGCCCACCTATGAATTCTATAAACAGAGAAGCTCTCCTCATTTGGAGAGGTCAGCAATTCTATACTCTAGAGAGCTTATAGGAAATTCTCTACAATCAGAAGACTCCTTGACTCCTAAAGCTGATCATGTCTGAAGACTGAAGTCCTTCGAAGATACAAGTATTTTGAACACTGAAGTCCTTTAAAGATGCAAGCATTCTGAAGACTGAAACCATGCTTGAAGATTGAAGTCCTTTGAAGATATAAGCATTCTGAAGACTGAAGTCATTTGAAGATACAAGCAATTCTACATTCAGAGAGTCCAGAGAGAATTCATCAACAAGCAGAAGACTCCCAAGACTCCTGAAGCTGCACTCCTAGAAGACAAAAGACCTTTTAAGACATAAACACTCTTCCAAGACTTTTACTTCAAGAACGTTCGGTGTTTTTCTTCTTCAAGGCAAGCACATCCACCCAACCGAGAGAGATTTAGAGGATTAAGTACTAGAGATCGAACCACATCGCATCAAATCAATATCAACATCAACACCAACTCAAGTTCGACTCCACGAAACAAATTTCTCCGGAAGCCTTGTATGAACACTTATCCTCAAAGAAGATCATCAAGCCCAATGGTCGATTATCCAAGAAGATCAACAAGCCCAAAGCTCGATCGTCCAAGAAGATCATCAATCCCAAATGTCGATCATCCAAGAAGATAAAAAATTTTAAAGGTCGATCGTCCAAGAAGATCGTCAAACCCAAAGGCCGGTTATTCAAGAAGATCAACAAGTCCAAAGGTCGATCATCCAAGAAGATCAACAAGCCCAAAGGCCGATCGTTCAAAAAGATCATCAAGTCCAAAGGCCGATCATCGAAGATCAACGAGCCCAAACGCCAATCACCTAAGAAGATCAACGAGTCTAAAGGTCGATCATCCAAGAAGATCAACCAGAAAGACTATAGTTTATTTTAAAAGCATCAAAATATTATGTATTAGAGATTGTATTCACTTTCTGCAAAATTAATACAAATACAAAGTTCAAGTTCCACGAAACAAATTTCTATTGAAATATCGTGCGAACAACTATAACATTCTTTTTTATAAATTTTATAGAAATTAAAACAAACCTCTTCAAATAATACTAAGATCTTAAAACAAAAACTAAACACCATTTAGTTATATTAAATTAAAACTACATAATTTTACATGGCTATAGAGAAGAATCTTTGTCCACTATCTATTGCTTAATTGTTTTCATAAAATCCCATCTTGTCATTTGATTCAAATAATTATTGACAGACAAATATGCTTTGCACTGTAATATACAGAAGAATATGTATAGGAAAGAGACATTATATGGAAATATGGAAATATGAAAATAAAAATTTATTTTAAAAATCCAGATTTTCTTAAAGGCTTTTTTTTTTTTTTTTAAGTTAGATAACCACAATCTGTCCAAAATTATAGATGCTTGAAATTACATATTTTCGACATCTTTAGATAGTCATGTTTATTTTGTAGAAATATTTTTTTGGAGATATCTTGGAATATTTAGATAATTATATTTGTTTCGTAGAATTTCTACTTAAAAATGCCTTGAATTTACATAATGTTCCAAGAATGACCTCACAACTATTCTTTAACTTATATTTACTTTAATATATTTTAAATTTAAATAACATATTTTTTATGGTCGTTTTTAAATATAGGAAAATGAGCCAACTTATTTACAAATATAGCAAATTAAAATGTTATTATCTATGAATGATAAAAATTAATAGATATATATATCAGTGTCTATGGGTGTCTATTACCGAGAGAAAGTGACATATTGCTGTTTTGTAAAATATTCCCAGTTGTTTTCCCACTTAAAACAATTATTCTTTTTTATTACTTTGAATTTCTTCTTAATTTTAATTGTATGGAATTATTTTTAAATTAAAAACATAATCATACACTTTAATTTTCTTGCTTTTATATATGCATTAGTCATTGCATAATTACCACCATCTGAAAAGTCACATCCTGTTAGTATCAATTGTCTCAATCGATGTTCATTCAAACACTTCAAAGAGTTACATCTTGCCTACACCAATTACACCCTATTTAACTTACACTTGAAAATGGTCATCCTGTCGACGAAGAGTAATATAAGATAAGAATTTATTAAAAATAAAAAGACAAAATAATGGGTATAAGTTATCTTTCTTGATAGCTCATTTTGTATATATAGTATCGATTTTAGAGTTGTTTGCGCATACATTATTTGCTCTTCTTGCTAGCTTTCTGCAACTCCTATGGTGCTGGTCATATTGGCTAGAATTTTTCATCAACTAACGGGAAAACTGAGTCTTTTTTTACTTGTTCTTTAGTTGGAAACAATGACAAGGTTATTGCTAAATAGGCAACTTGGGTGTTATCAGTTATGATGTGAATTATTTCATGACGGTTGATTTTATGCAAGACTTCAAGACATGTTATTTTGCTCTTTCTTCAGCCAAGTGTATGTTTGTAAGTCAGCTAGTAAGGAGAGCCATGGGTATGTACCAATGAACAATAGTGGAACCAAGAATTTTATATAGGGGTAATATATGTACAAGTCTAACAAAAAAAATACCTATAAATGATTCTAGAAAAAGTATTCATAACTTCATAAATTAATTAATTTAATACATTACAATTGCCATCTACGAGTTTTTATATTTTGAAATCAATCCATGATAACTTCAATATCTAAATTATCAAGTAAATCCTTTTGAATATAGATTACAAGACAATCATTCATCAATTGATCTCCTATTCGATTACACAATCGAGTCTTCACAATATGCATAGTAAAAAATGTTCTCGCCACAATAGTTATGGCAATGGGTAAAATTAACGCTAAGGTGAGTAATCTGTAAACTAATTGACCATTTTTACTGCAAGATCGCATATGCTTTTTAGCTCAATAAACTCAATATTTGAATACATATCAATAATGTAATTCTGAAGTTGATCATCAAGCATACAGGGTTCAATAGCCGAAAAGTCTCTTGGATAAAATTGAGCAAGTTGACTAAGCTTTTTTCTATCAAAAGAAACAAATGAATTACTTGGTATTAGACATGCCACATAGAGAAGCAATGCAGTATTTGTTTTAGTAAAACGATTATTTAGCTCTTGAAGTTGCATATCAATGACAGCATAAAAAACTTCAACATGATAATGATGTAAATTTGTAACTGGTTGAGATTTTTCCTTTATCGTCCTTGAATTAGAAATAGGTCATCCATTTTAAGGACTTTAATATCATGACTATAACATAAATCAGAAATTATACTCAACAATGAATACCAATCAGACTCTCTTATTTCCTATAGTCTTTATTTACAAATTTTGAATAAATTCATCGCACTACAATATCTTGATATTTTTTTTCTAATGCTTGGGATAAGTCATTTATGATTCCCAAGATAATTTTCAAAAAATGTATATGAAAAACAAAGTCAAAAGATAGGATCAATATTATTAGAATCTTTGCTTCATATTTTTGTTTTGAATTTGATCCACCTTGCATAATTATCTCAAGTACATCAACTACTGAAGAGAAACTCGTTAAAGTGTATGGTAATATGATCCCTATCAAATATCTCCTGGTCATTTAATCATTGTCTCCTGATTTAATCCTCGACCACTTGATCTTTCACCGTTACTTAAAGCTTCAAAAATTTTCATTCTATATTTCTCTCGTAGAATATCTTGACATTTTATGGTTGCCCAAATTACACTCAACACATTTTTAACAATAAAAAAACAGATAAGCGATTTCCACTTGATTTTTTGCAGTAGCTATAAAAGCTAATTGAAGCTGATGAGAAAAACAATGAAGGTAAAAGGCACATTTATTTTCTTTCAAAATAAGTGCTTTCAATCCATTGAACTAACCTTGCATATTCCTTGCTCCATCATATACTTGTCCTTGTAAACTAGCGATGCTTAAATCATGTTGAGAAAAAAAAAATCATCTATGATTTTCTTAAGTGATAGAGAACTTGTATTGAACGTATAATTCCGATAAATCATTCAGTCACTTGACTTTTATCAACATATCACAATATAACTGACATCTGCTCCTTTGATTCATCTATCAAGATAGAAAATTATTTGTCACTCAAATCTTTTATAACCATATTAACAACTTCTATCGCAATGGAATGCAATATATCTTTTTGAATATGGAGCGAAGTCAAATTTTAAATTATCTTTGATATTTTTTTAAGTCACAGTTTCAATATTCTTATTATGATTGCATAACCATCGTAAAAGTTCAAGAAAATTATCTTGATTCTTCGAATCTTTTGTCTCATCATGTCCACGGAATACAAGTCCTTGTCATAATACAAATCGAATACAATCAATTGATGCACCTAATCGAGTTTGATACTCAACTCATGCTTGGTTGAACATCCTATTTAAAAAGTCTCAATATGTAGTTTTTATTTCAAAAGAGCCTCTCATTTACCCAAAACCTTATTGTGTGCACTATTAGGACCACCAACATGAATATGCAATTTAATTTCTCTTTTTTCTTCCAATTAGAAAATCTTTTACTAATAAAACAGTCAGCTCCTGACTCTCTACTTATTTCTGGTTTGAATAGATAGCAACATAAACAAAATGCAACATCCTTTGAAATACTATATTCTAACCAATTAGAATGTTCACTAAACCAAGCTGGATTAAATCGTCATGACTATGTACCAAATTTCTTAATTAGAAAAGTATGATTTCGAGGCTGACAATGACCTTTTAGTAAATATGCTCTACAATCTTGATCTCGAATATTTAAACTAGGATCTACGAGTAGTTCTTTTAGATTGATTTATATATAAGATCAATCAAAATCCAAAATATTTTTCTTCTTTGAAGATGATGCCTCTAATGTATCTATTGTTGTTTTTTTTTTATAATAATAATAAGAATATTACATTCTATTATATAGATTTAAAAGCATAAAAACTTAAAGTCTAAGAAGAAAACTTACTTGCGGAGTTTGTATATCTAAACGAGTAATGACAAATAATCCTCTAGCTTGAATTCTGAAATTAATTTTAAAATCTATACGAGTAATGTGAATAAAAAATTAACTGCATAATAAAAATATCTCTCCATATTGAATTAGAGCTAACTCTACAAAAATATTCATAATAAAAATATTAAAAACTATTACATAAATTTAAAAATATAAGAACTAAAAAATTTAAGAAGAATTTCAAACTTACATGTCAATGATATGATGGTACATATAGCCTGACGAGTAACAAAGGAGTTATCTTGTACCTTGAATTCTAAAACTATATATATATAATTAAATATAAAAATTATATAGGAAAAGAAAAGTAAACATTACCTATTCAATAATTGAGATTATTTTTATTTTTATTTATTTATTTATTTGTAATTAGAGAGGCTGTTTTGCAATTACAATCTAAAAGGCTAAACCCTACTTCATTTTAGCAACACAAAACACTTGGATATATTAGTCTTTTCCAATTTCAGCAATTTGTCTTTTTTAATTTCAACAAAACAACGGCCCACCCAAACACTAAAAGACTATAAGTTTAAAATGCCTTCTACTATTGATATACTTCATTTTAAGTAATAATCTTAATGATATACTATCAATAATACACTAATAATATATTTGAAATATTATTTTTAATGAGTGTTGACATATTATTGATACTAATGTTATACTTGAAATGAATTAAGTCCATAAAAGCAACACATAATATGAAAGTTAAGCTTGCATTCTCCTCAACAATTCTAAGTTTGTAAAAATAGCAAAATTAAAAAAATCATCCCAAATGAAATAATCAAAATCCAAAATGTCTCTCACAGTTAAAGTACATAATTGCTATTAGATATACTAATAAGAGACTTAGAATATTGATTGATATTAGATATAATATTCATATACTTATGTCTTACTTCAATTATTTACCGATTGATGTCTAATACACTCAGGTCTTATATTTGATATATTATTAATACACTTGGATATATATATAAAACGAAACATGCATGCTTCTTTTAAATAAGTTACTAATTGAATGTTAATTATTGTTAGATATGTTGAGGTTGATGCCCTAAATCTCAGTAGGCCATGTAGTTTGTAATTGTAATGTACAAACAGTTTATTTATTTAATAAAATTTGAGGTACTTTATTTGACATTTAGTAGCATAAACCCACAAAACTAATAAACTAAGATCTAAGGTTATCTTTTGTAACTTGAGCATGTATGTGGAGACATACACGTAGATCATGTTCAAGCCACAACCTAAACGGTTTGTAGTAGATGGATAAGGATGCGTACCTTATCCTGATGAAACTACAAATAAGGCCTGATTTGTAGTTGTTACAACTGTTGTAAAATGCTACAAATGATTTGATCCTAATCATTCATATGGAGACATGTGAGCGAGGGTGTTCTATACAAAGAATTTGTATAAGACCGGATCACGAAATGAATAATCTCATTATATAACATTGTTGATAGAAGGGACTTACATTTCAACAGGATGACCATAAGACTTGAATCCTGAGTGAGTTGTGAACTCCTACCTATAAAGGCGGTCCTTTGATTTATATGGGTGAAAGTGACCAATTCTTTGACTCAATGTACCTATCATTTTTGGGGATTCTTCTAATTGCGGAGCTGGAAATGCAACTACACAAAAAGGAATTCACTCATTCTCTATAGTTAGAGGAAGTAGAGAAATTGCTCCCTTAAGGGCTCATTCCGAGGCTTGAACAATGTGTCACCATACCCTCTCCTAGCCTGAGAGGGGTTTGGTCATAGTTGGATTATGACTTATTGTTCATTAAAGAGATCAGTAGTACTTAAGACGTTAGATGTAACTATAGGGACAAAATGGTCATTTTGGTCCAACTGTACTTACGAGCAATTTATGAAGGCTCATTGAACCTTTGATTGGTTATATCTAATGGACTCAAAAATATATATGTAGTGCGAAAAGTTCAGTTGTCAATCTTTAATGGAGTGATCGACAGTTAATGGAAGTTGGATAATTTAATTAAAGAGTTTAATTAATTATCTAGATATCATTGGAGCTTCAATATATAGATCCATAAGGTCCCCTCGGTAGCTCAACTGGGATTGTTGATATATTCTTGACATTCTTGAAAGTTGATTGATATGTAATGATATATTGTTGATATAATGTTTGTTAACTAAATTGAGACAATTAATAGTTAAATTAAGAATTAGGAAAAAAAAAAACCCAAAAGAAAGAAAAATTAGTTCAAGAATGGCCCAAAAGTTGTCGATGGTAGACACCACTTGTGATGTTGAATTTTCCATGTAGCTGAGAAAGTATACAGCTTAGTAAAACACTTTATCTTTCATATTTTCTTCATTTCAATTTTTTTGTTTTTTACGTCTATCTTTAGGGTTTTGAAATTCTATCTACTTTCTTGCTCAAGTTCTTGATTCTTTTGTACATATTAATGGGTAAAAGAGAAAAGATAGAAAACATGCATCACACGAATTGAAGAGAGGAGAAGAAAAGCTACACACTGATTATAGTGGTTCAGTCATGGTGACTTACATCCACTTTCAAGGTTGATGTTCTTTATTTATTCAAGATTTTCTAAAGTCTTCTCTCTCTCTCTCTATATATATATATATATATATATATATATATTATAGATTCACTTAATTACATGAACTCTCTTTCACTTATAAATGTACATTTATATAGTTGGATCAACACAGTAACTATAAAAAGTTGAGCTTGTTTTTTTCAGTTAGTTTCTCTAACTGTCTTTTTTTTTTTTTTTTTTTTTTTTTTGTTTCATGTATGAGGTGAGCTGGAACAGAACATATTTAGTTGAAGCTTTGAAGTTTAAAGATAATTATTTAGCTTAGTTTCTTTTACTACTCTTCACCTTGAGCTAAAAATTACTTATATCTTGACTCTGTTTTGTAGCTTTACCTTTCAGCTGGATGGTCTACTATTTTAAGTATACTTACACAATATTCTAGCTTGGATCGAGGCATAACTTTAGTTAGAAAATCAAATAAGTTTTCTTCTGTTTTTACCTTTTCTACTTTAATTTCACCCTTTTCAATTTCATGTCTGATAAAATGCATTTGAATATCTACATGCTTTGTTCTGTCAAGAAATTGAGGATTCTTTGTTAAGCATATTGCACTTTGGTTGTCACATCTTATGTTTTTGTATTTTGTTTGAAGCCAAAGTCTAATAGGAGTCCTTGTAGCCACTTAGCTTATTTTACAGCCTCTGTTAGTACAACGAATTCTACTTCTATAGTAGATAGAGCTACGATGGACTGTAAATTTGATTTCCAACTTAGTATTTCCTCCAAACTGAAAAGCATACCCTATAAGTGACATTCTCTTGTCTAAATCACCAGCAAAGTCTGAATCAAATAAGCATGTTAAGCTTTGGTTAGTTGTATTAGGGTGTCTATATAAGAGACCCTTTTTTTAGTGCCCACTAGGTATCAGAATACCCATTTAGTAGCTTCCCAATGTACTTTCCCTGGATTGCTCATACACTTGCTCACTAAGCTGGAACAGTGAGCTAAATCAGGTATAGTACACACGATTAAGTACATTAGGGAGCCCCTGTTTGATTTATTCCAGAAAAAAGCAGTAGCCTTGTGCATTGATTATCAGGCGCTCAACAAGGTAACCTACCCATCAAGAACAAGTATCCACTTTGATTGCGGACTTCTTTGCCCTAACCGCTCTTTTCTCACTACCCTGGAAGAAAAGCTTTTTTGCTAGAATTTGGTGTGGTGATCTCCACTTGGGTCTGCAGTTTCACTTGTTGCCGAAGATCTTGAAGCTGCTCTACCTTTCGACATTGCAAAAAACTTTTTACAAAACAGAGTGAAAGGTATATTTATGGCACTAAAGTATGAATTATCTCCATTAATTTCTTCTATACTTCAGTAGATGGAGATTCTTTAGCTGAAAGTTTAAAATGTTGTGCTAATGGAGTGCAAACAGCCTTAGTATTTTCCATGTTGAATCTCTTTAATACTTTAGATGCATAGTCTGACTGACATAGGAACAATTCTCCCTTACTTCTGTTTCTGTAGATCTCCATCCCTAGAATTTTTCTTGTTGCCCCTAAGTCTTTCATATCAAACTCTTTTCTCATTTGAGCTTTAATTTCATTTAGTTCAGCCATACTACTTCCAGCCAATAACATATCATCTACATATAGTAGAAGATAGACTTCTTCCTTATTCTCACACTCCCTTATGTAAACACATGTATCACAGCTGCTTCTTCTAAACTGTAGGCTAGATATAAACTCATCAAAATGTTTATACCAACAACTTAGAGACTATTTAAGCCCATATAGGGATTTCTTCAGCAAACAAACTAGATCTTCTAACCCCTTTTGCTTGTAACCTTCAGGGTGAGACATATAGATAGTTTCTTCTAGCTTTCCATACAGGAAAGTTGTGGTCACATTTAGTTGTTCTAGCTTTAGATTTCTGCAAGGTACAATAACTAGGAGCACTCTAATAGAAGTATGTTTCACCATAGGGGAGAAGATGTCCTTGTAGTCTAGTTCTTCTTTTTTAGTGTACCCTCTAGCTATTAGTCGAGACTTGTACCTCACTCTACCTTCATCTTCCTTCCCCAACTTTTTCATAAAGATCCATTTGCAAGACATCACTTTCTGTTTAGGAGGTAGAGCAACCAAGGTTCATGTCTCATTTTTATACAATGAACTCATTTCATATTCATTGCCTTCACCCACTGCTTGCTTTCATGGTTGTTGACTGCTTCTTCATAACTTTTAGGTGTTAGGATTGGTGTCCTCATTCTCTTGGTAGTCTCGTAGTTTGTACAAAATTTGTACAAAATGTTATTTTATAAGCATTTACTCAATCAAATAAACTAAGATCTATGGTTATTTCATGTAACTTAAGCATGTATGTGGAGACATACAAGTGGATCATGCCTTAAGTAATGTCACACCCCCTCCCTAGCTTTAGACCCCAAGACTTGGAAGGGAGCGTGAGGTACACCAGTAGTATTCCAAGACAATATTTAAACTTAATATCCCCCCCTCCCCTATCTATTAAAAATTTCAACATGTTTACAACACTCTATCTAACTTTTATACACATAGTTCAATTTCCTATATTCTTTATTACATGATCTGAGTCGTGCCCTAAGAATTTACAAAATCTTGGTGTGTTGGTGGTTAATAGACTCCTTCTTGAACACTCCATTTTGCTACCTAGGGGGGGGGAGGGGGAGGGATATAAGAAAACATTTAGAAGAGTGTGAGCTACTAACCCAGTGAGTGGTTCTTTTAAAATAATAGTCACTTTGCAAAACATATTTTTGGGAAATCAATCACATAATCACAATTCTAGTACTTTATACATGATCATATGTACATTCATTCAATCATCATCCTCCAGTTCCATGCTATACGTGGCATGCTCATATCATGGACATATTATCAATCATAACAACTTTTTATGGAAACTTTTCTATAACCCACTATTTCCGCCAATGTGCACATCGACAATTCCTTTCCTGCTAGTCATGCTTAGGTAACTTGACTATATTTCCCGTCGGTCGTCACCAATTATTATTTCCCGACCGAGGCCAACTATATTTTCCCGCTAAGCATCTTTTATTAAGCATGCTAACTTATGTAGTCCGGGTATAATCTCAGTTTCCATAGAAATTTCACAAACAATATCATGGCAAACAACATAACATCATAAGCATGCATTTTGCAATTACACGTGCATTTATCCACATATCAACGCATAAAACTAAGTAAACACTCACCGCAAGCAAGTTTTTCCACTAAAATCACCTAGAGAATACTTTCCTGAGAATCCCTTCATATCAATGGAAATTCCTCAATTAATACTTGTTATATCGATAAATAATGTCAAAATAGCCAAAATATCATTATATAATGAAAATACCAGCTTACCCTACTCCAATTTAGCCAAAATCCCAAAATTAGCCTCTTTAGAGGTTATTTGGACCGTGGTAGGGAGTTGGCCGTTTGGGCAGTAGGTAAGGTGGGCGTGCTGTGCCGCACAGAGGGTTGACGCGTTGGCCATACGTTGCGCTGGGTGTGATGCATTGCACGGGGAAGGCAGCTGTGCTGGGCTAGCGCGTGGGATGTGTCGAGCGAGACGCGCGGACGGACGCAATGCTGCAAGGTGTGCGCGCAGGGTGTAGGCTGACTGTGCATCCGGCTGACTCAATGCCTCACCAACGCAACCTTTGTTTCTTTTGATCTCTAACCAATTTGGAAGCCTAATAACTCAAACGTAACTCTCTAAATATGCTCTTAACACAAGATTTAGGTGATGGTATGAATAAATTCCTCTTACCTAACCCCTCTATTTATAGCCATTCCAAACTCACCCCATAGTGACAACTCAACTCCCATTTGTCTCACTTTGGAGCTGTCAACACTTAGTCTACCCAGCCTAGCCTTGAGTTGTTCTCATCTCAACTTGCCAGCCAAAATCTCCTTTTTTGCACGAAATCTCCTTCACCCACCTCCTGCTTGGGGTGATAAGACTTCAATTGCATGAAATCTCCTTTGTCCACCTCATACTAGAACTTTGTGTGATCCTCCTTTTGCCACCTAAATCACTTAAATACTTAAACATATTTCTCTTTTTAAATTGTTTAAGACTTATGCTCGTATACCATCCTTAACGCATAGCAACTCACCTTTCCTTCATCAAAGTCTCACTTAGCCATCGCATGAGTCGGCCATCACCAACGCACAGGGTGGCCGCTCACCCTTGATGCATGGCTTGCTAGGTGTGCTTGCTCGGCCTACTAAGCATGGACGCACGGTGCGGACTATCGACGCATGGGCGTGCTGCCTAGGCGCTTGCGCGCTTGGCCGCATAAGCATGCTCGGTCGTATGGGCATGCGCTTGGCATAGTGCATCAACGCATGGCTGCTCGGCAGACTCGACAGCGCTTCGATGCATAGGATGGCTCGCCCGCTTGCCCGTTCAACGTATAGACAGGGCACTCGGCATACACTATCGACGCATGAGCTGCGTGCTTGACGCACGGCCTGTGCGCTTGTCTTTGAAGCATGGACTGCGCACTTGGCGCATGGCCTGTGCGCTTGGCTTCAACGCATGGCCTGCGTGCCTAGCATGCTTACTCGACGCATGCTTTCTACCCGTGTTCGCATGGCTCATGCATGCCTTTGTGTTGGTTGTATGCAACCCTTAGCCATTTTCTTGCTTCCATTCTCCATGCATTCTTGTTCCCACATGTTTTAAGCCCTTCATAGGCGTTTGGACCTTTGGCCACCTTTTTGGATAATTTTAATGTTTTTCTCCCTTTGCCCCACTATCCTTACTTAGGATTTTTCTTCTCTACATTTAACCTCCCACTTTAGATTTAGTGTTAGGGTCTTACATTTACCACCCCCTTAAAATAATTTCGTCCTCGAAATTAAACGAAACTTAATTTACAACAGAACTTTTATTTAATAGTTTGCCTCATACAGTTTTATTATACCATGACTTTTATTCTAGTCTTCTAAAACTTTCTCTTTCCCTTTTCCCACAACCGATATATTGTCTTCCTTATCTTGAGTTAGTCCATATAGTTTCCTCAACGTCATTTTTCCTGTTTCCTCTTTTCTTCCTCCTACAGTTCGTCCTCTTTCAACCATCGTTGATCTTCCTTCCGGGTTGTTTGGTGGTTGTACATTTCCAGTATCCATCAACTGAGGACATTCTCGTTTAAAGTGTCTTGGTCTGCCACACTTAAAACACGTGTGCGACCGTTCTTGGGTTTGTTCCCAACATCTTCCCCAGTGATATTTATTATAGACCGGACATCTTGGTCTTTAGTTAACGCTTACCATTGACTCCTTTATTTGGCTCTCCCGTTCAGGGTCTGCTTTAGTGTTGGTAACTCCTCTTCTTTTCCATCCACTTATACTTTCTACCCTGGGGTAAGATTTCTTGGTTCCTTCCTCCGCCACCGACTCATTGTTGAGTCTCTTTCTGGTCTTACTTCTTCCGCCGTTAAACTTTTTTCTACTCTCATCGCGATTTTATTAGTCTTGAAAATTCTCCCCATTCTGTAGTTGCTGTAATAGGAGTTCGAATCTCTTGTCTTAATCCTGTTTCAAACCTCCGACAACGTTCTTTTTCATCCACCACTATATTTAAAGCATACTTGCATAACTCCGTATACTTTAATTCATACTCTGTTACAGTCATGTTTCCTTACATGAGCTGTAGGAATTCATCTTATTTCATATTCCTGAATGATTGAGGATAGAATCTTTCGAAAAATGCTTTTCAAAACTCCTCCCAACATATTTCTTCTTGATTGCCTCTCCTATTCTTTAGTAGCTTCCACCAATCTTCTGCCTATTTTTGCAGTAAGAATGTGGCAAGACTTACCTTACGGTTTTCATGACACCTTATCACCTCGAAACATTTTTCTATTTGATTCATCCATGCTTTTGCATCTGCAGAATCCTTTGTTTCTTTAAAGTTTGTGGCTTCCAATGCCTTTAATTGTTCTATCCCATATTTCTTCTCAGGATCAGGTTGTATATTTTCTAAGTTTTCTTGAAGTCTTTGGATGAATTTATCCATTTGTTCTTCCTCTTAATTTTTCTTTTGGATGGCTTGAGGCACTTTCACTTTCATTCCCAGAGGGTTGCCCGGTTCTACGTTTTCCACTTCTCAGCATTTTGTCTACAACCATCCACATATAAATTAGACATACGATATCAACATACTATTTTTATTATAAACATCGTTGCTATTTACATTAGTGGTTTCTTTCAGTCTACATAGTTACTTGTTTACTCATTCTCCAATAGTCGTAAGTTTTCAAAGTTAAGGCGCATCCTCTCATTTCTCCACACCTCTTTTGAACATGTCCTATTTCCTTACAGAAAATACAAAATTTATAGGATTTCGCGTTGTTAGAGTCATAGGTGGGTTGTTCCCCGAATTCAATCACGATACGTCAAGGAATATCGTTCTTTGCTGCACACGCCCATTCTTGGTCCACTGTCAGTTCAGGCAATATGTTGTTACTTCCTGAACTCGAACCTCTGGCCAGTTCCCGTTGATATTTTTCCTAGATCTCTCTTGTTTTTCTCTAAAAAGCATAACAAACACCCATAGCAAATTTCGATCCCTTTCAGACACAGACCGCTATGATTTTTACCACATTGTGGACATCCCATGTTAGTTCAGGATCCCACTAAATTTGCATTGTTCAAGGTAATAGGATATTCAGTATTATTGTTCACACTATTCTGAGATTTTTTAGGGTTTTCCCCTGGGCTAGCGCCGCGGTCTCCAACTTGCGTTCCAGAGTCATTCCATCACTAGTCTTGTCTGCTCGTATTCATTTCCTACAGTGGACATTATTCAAGTTATTACTTACTAATTTCTTTATATTCACTTCCCCTTTCTCATGTTTTCCTATGTCCACTTATTATTCCTTATTTCTTTTTTCTAACCTTTCCTGATTCTACTTTAGGTTTTCTTAGTATATTTCATCATATTTATTCCTTTTTAGGTTTTGGCCTAGCCTATCTTCTAGTATTATCTAGCTTCCCTACCTTAGGTAAGCCTTTTCCTGATGCCGCTTTGGCTTTAACCTATCCCTTTTTCCTTTATCATTTTTTTTTCTAGATTCCTTTTATACTTATGCGAGACTCAACTTTTCCCAGGTTTTACGTAAACCTTTGCTCTGATACCAAGCTGTCACACCCCTTCCCTAGCCTTAGCCCCCAAGACTTGGAAGGGAGCGTGGGGTACACAAGTAGTATTCCAAGACAACATTTAAACCTAACATTTCCCCTCCTTATCTATTAAAAATTTCAACATGTTTATAACACTCTATCTAACTTTCATACACATAGTTCAATTTCCTATATTCTTTATTACATGATTCGAGTCGTGCCCTGAGAATTTACCAAATCCTGGTGTGTTGGTGGTTAGTATACTCCTTCCTGAATGCTCTGCTTTGCTACCTGGGGGACGGGGGGGATATAAGAAAAAATTTGGAAGAGTGTGAGCTACTAAGCCCAGTGAGTGGTTCTTTTAAAATAATAGTCACTTTGCAAAACATATTTTTGGGAAATCAATCACATAATCACAATTCCAGTACTTTATGCATGATCATGTGTACATTCATTCAATCATCATCCTCCAGTTCCATGCTATACGTGGCATGCTCATATCATGGACATATTATCAATCATAACAACTTTTATGGAAACTTTCCTATAACCCACTTTTTCCACCAATGTGCACATCGACAATTCTTTTCCCGCTAGTCATGCTTAGATAACTTGATTATATTTCCCGTCGGTCGTCACTGACTATTATTTTCAACCGACCGAGGCCGACTATATTTTCCCGCCAAGCACCTTTTATTAAGCATGCTAACTTATGTAGTTCAGGTATAATCTCAGTTTCCATAGAAATTTGACAAAAAATATCATGGCAAACAACATAACATCATAAGCATACATTTTGCAATTACACATGCATTTATCCACATATCAACGCATAAAACTAAGTAAACACTCACTGCAAGCAAGTTTTTCGATTAAAATCACCTTGAGAATACTTTCCTGAGAATCCCTCCATATCAATGAAAATTCCTCAATTAATACTTGTTATATCGATAAATAATTTCAAAATAGCCAAAATATCATTATATAATGAAAATACCAGCTTACCCTACTCCAATTTAGCCAAAATCCCAAAATTAGCCTCTTTAGAGGTTATTTGGACCGTGGTAGGGAGTTGGCCGTTTGGGCAGTTGGCAGGGTAGGCGTGTTGTGCCGTACAGGGGGTTGACGCGTTGGGCATGCATTGCGCTGGGCGTGATGCGTCGCACGAGGAAGGCAACTGTGCTGGGCTAACGCGCGGGATGCGTCGAGTGAGACGCGTAGACGGACGTAGCCTTACAAGGCGTGCGTGCAGGGTGTGGGCTGGCTGTGCATCTGGCTGACTCAATGCCTTACCAACACAACCTTTGTTTCTTTTGATCTCCAATCAATTTGGAAGCCTAATAACTCAAACGTAACTCTCTAAATATACTCTCAACATAATATTTAGGTGATGGTATGAATAAATTCCTCTTTCCCAACCCCTCTATTTATAGCCATTCCAAACTCACCCCATGGTGATAACTCAACTCCCATTTATCTTACTTTGGAGCTGCCAACACTTAGTCTACCCAGTCTTGCCTTGAGTTGTTCTCATCTCAGCTTGTGAGCCAAAATCTCCTTTTTTTTGCATGAAATCTCCTTCACTCACCTCCTGCTTGAGGTGATAAGACTTCAATTGCATGAAATCTCCTTTGTCCACCTCCTACTAGAACTTTGTGTGATCTTCTTTTTGCCACCTAAATCATTTAAATACTTGAACATATTTCTCTATTTAAATTGTTTAAGACTTATGCTTGTATACCATTGGCATCTTCCCTTGAAGTTTTCTTAGCCTTACCTTTTATCCTTAACGCATAGCAACTCATCTTTCCTTCATTAAAGTCCCACTTAGCCATCGCATGAGTCGGCCATCACCAACGCATAGGGTGGCCGCTCACCCTCGACACATGGCTTTCTAGGTGTGCTTGCTTAGCCTACTAAGCATGGACGCACGATTTTGACCATCGACGCATGGGTGTGCTGTCTAGGCGCTTGCGCGCTTGGCCGCATATGCATACTCGGCCGCTTGGGCGTGCCTCGCCGCATGGGTGTGCGCTTGGCATAGCGCATCGATGCATGGCTGCTCGGCAGACTCGACAGCACTTCGACGCATAGGATGGTTTGTCCACTTGCCTGTTCGATGCATAGACAGGGCACTCGGCATACACTATCGATGCATGTACTACGCGCTTGGCGCATGGCCTGTGCGTTTGGCTTCAACGCATGGCCTGCGTGCCTAGAATGCTCACTCGACGCATGCTTTCTGCCCGTGTCCGCATGGCTCATGTATGCCTTTGCATTGGTTGTGTGCAATTCTTAGTCATTTTCTTTCTTCCATCTTCCATGCATTCTTGCGTCCCACATATTTTAAGCCTTTCATAGGCGTTTGGATCTTTGGCCACCTTTTTGGATAATTTTAATGTTTTTCTCCCATTACCCCACTATCCTTACTTAGGATTTTTCTTCTCTAATTTAACCTCTCACTTTAGATTTAGTGTTAGGGTCTTACAAGTAATAACCTAAATGGTTTTTAGTATAAGGATAAACGAGGGATACTTTATCCTGGTGACACTATAGATACGACCCGCTTTTTAGAGGTTTGCAAGTGTAGTGAACTACTACATATGGTATATCCTGACCATTCATGTGGAGATATGCGAGCGAGGGTATCCTATACAATTGAGTTTGTATAAGATCGGACCACAAAATGATTAATCTCTTTATATAACTCTATTGATAATTGATACTTACATTCCACTAGAATGACTATAGGTGACATGACCTTAATCCTAAGTGGGTTGGGAACTCCTACTGATGAGGGCAGTTCTTTGACTTGTATGGGTGAGAGTGGCCAGATTGCCAACTCAACAAGCCTACCATTTTGGGGATTCGTCTGATTGGGGAGCTGAGAACTCAGTTACACAAGACGAAATTCACTCTTTTCCGAAAGCAAAAGTAAGTAGATAAATTGCTCCTTTAAGGGATGATTTCGGTTCTTGAACATAATAGTCACACCCTCTCCTGGCCCGAGAGGATTTAGTCATAGTAAGACTATGACTTATTGTTCATTAGAGAAATCAGTGGTACTTAAGGAGTTAGATGTAACTACACGGGGCAAAACGGTGAATTGGCCTAGTTGTACTTACGAGCGATTTGTGAAGGGTCATTACACTATTGATTGGTTATATGGACACAGAAATATATTTGTAGTGCGAAGAGTGCAGCTATCAGTCTTTAGTGGAGTGACCAACAGTTAATGGATGGTGGATCTCGTGATTAAAGAGTTTAATCAGTTATTTACGTATCGTTGGAGCTTCAAGCTACAGGTCCATGAGGTCCCCTTAGTAGCTCAATGGGTTCAAGTTGAGAATAAGATTTTGGGTTAGTTTGAAGTGTTCAAATTAACAAGAGGAAATATAATTGATTTGATGTATTAGATATATTAATTGGAGGAATTAATATAAATATGATTTATATTAAGTACCATAAAATAGAATAGGAACTATAGTTTATATGTTTCATATGACGAAATATTAAAACTATATGTTATAAATATAATATGATAAGTTAATTATTAATTCTTTTTCTTTAATAAACAATTGAGTGGGAAGTTATTGAAAGTTTTATGGTAACTGTGAGATAAAAGAAAATGTGTTTTCCAAATGGAAGGGTAAAGTATTCACTTGTTTTGATCTCACAAAAAGGCTATCAAGTAAAAGTGTTTTACTAAACGATAGCATAGAGAGCATACATGATTGAGTTTCAAGTTTACTATACGATAGTTACTCATTTACTCGTTGCTATACGATCGAGTAGCAAAGTCTATACAATGGGCTTCTTCTTTCTAAATGATCAAGTATCTAGTTTACACGATAGACTTTATCCATCTCCCACTTACTCGATCGTCTACCTCCTTCATTCCTCTATCCAAAGTCACACAGAGCCCACAACGCTTTCACTCCTACAATTACTTATTCGTTGGGACAATAACCTATGGGAAGGATTGATTTAAGGATGGGGCATTAGCATACTGACTCGCCTTCTTCCTTCCCTTTCTTAGTCCAATCTCGAATGGAACTTTTTTTTAGGATTGTTACAACATATTTTTTACTCTATTTCGAATACTCCTGGATTCTCACACCGAGAATACCAAGGTAACTCTTGTGGTGGTGTTCTAGTTCCGTTCGAGGTTTAAGGATCGAGTTGGACTCGATTGTGATCGAGGTTCATCCAGACGTTCGTTGAGATCATGTTATGATCGTTGCATTCAAGTTCGTGCAGTTGAACAGTTGTTGAACGATCATGAGATATTTGAAGAAAGATTCTTCAAAGGTTTGCATACTCTTATCCCATGTTTATTCATTTATTAGAAGCATGTTGTAATTTATAGTATATGCATAATCGTTTTCGTATAGATTTTAATTGTTGTGTTCTTTCTCAATGGGATTTGGAACGATCCGTTTTCGCTCACTAGATCTCCATGTTTAGATTTCCTTCATTAGGTTCATCATCATTTAGGTCATCACAAAGGTTAGCAAAAGCAACATAATAATCTTCTCTCTACCTTTGTGATGGTCTTCTTTCTTTTCTAGTTCTGTTTCTTGTTAGGGTGTAGTCTGCTAGGTTCTGTGGTTGGGGTTCCTAAACTGTTGAGTCTGTCTCTATCTCTTCTTTTTCACGCTGATCAAGGTGATCAGTTTGAGTAGAATTCAAAGGGGTCTGTTGGGCATTATATAGTTCCACCTCAGAATGAGTTTGAACTGCTGTTTCATCATCATTTCCAACTGTTTTAGGATCTCTAGAATCCATATAGAGTACTTATTCTCTGAATACAACATCTATGTTGATTATCCTTAGATTAGATTTGAAATCCCACAACTTATACCCTTTAGTTCCTTTCTGGATAGCCAATGAACATACACTTCACACCCTTAGGTTGAACCTTCCTTTGTTTGACATGAATATAGCCCACCCAGCCAAAAGGCTTTAGAAAAGATAAGTTAGAAGGGTATAAGTTAGAAGGGTAGCCTGACCATACTTCCTCAGTCTTTTAAAATCAATAGTTGTACATGTATTCCTATTGATTGAAAAACATGTTGTAGTTGTTGCCTATGCCCAAAAGGATTTTGCCACCTTAGCTTCTGACATGATACATCTTACCCTCTCTAGGATAGTTCTATTCATCCTTTCAACTATTTCATTCTGTTGTGGGGTGTAGGCCATTGTTTTGTGTCTAATTATTCCATTCTCAACATAAATATTATTAAAGTCACTGCCTAAGAACTCTAATCCATTGTCTACTGTCCTCAAGTATTTAACTCTCTTATTAGATTGATTATCAACAATAGATTTCCAATGTTTCAACGGTTTGGTCTTTAGTTTTTAGTAAATACACCCAAACCTTCCTTGAGTAGTCATCTATTAAATAGAGATAATAACTTGATCCACTCCATGATTGTGTCCTTGTTGGTTCCCACAAATCAGTATGTAGCTTAGAATTTTAATGGTTGTGTGAGTCCCCTTCACAAACTTCTGTCTCTTAGACTTCCCATATATACAATTGAAGGAACTCTTATTCAAGAGAACCAGTAAGCAGAAGCAAGATCTTTCCAAGCCCATTGTGAAAGAATGAATGCATTCACAAACATACAAGAACAATTATGCATTATAGAGAAAATTACAGCATGCTTTCTTACTAAAACAAAAGTAATTGAGAGACATACCTTTGAAGAACTCTTCTTTTGGGAATCTCTTGCTGTCATAAGTAATTGTCTAGCAATCTCTCGCTCTCATGACAATCACGAACTATCTAATCCTTGAACAGCAACCCTCGACACTACCACTCAGCAACCTTTGTATTCTCGAAGTGAGAATCTAGGAGGTATGGGCTATGTATGAATTTGGTAGAGGGAAGGAGGAAGTATATGATCGAGCCATATGATTGAGTAAGTGGGAGAAAGGTTAAGTCTATCGTATAGACAGTGGGTATCCAATCGTCTAGCAATCTCTCGCTCGATCGTTTAGTCTCTCGTGAGGGCTATTGTATAGTCTCTCGTGAGCGATCGATTAGTAATTCAATAATGAAGCGATCGTACGTAAAATGAAAACATTTTTTATTTTATTCTTCAGTTATTAAAACTGACAAATAACCTCCCACTTTCACGGTTAATGGAGAAAATAAATAACCAACAAACAATTATCTCATAATTGTTTTATTATAAATAAATATAATAACTAACTTCATATTATATTTATAACCTATAGTTTTAATATCACATCATATGTAATATTTAAACTATAGTTCTTTTCTCCTTTATTTAATATAAATCATATTTATATCAATTCCTCCAACTAATGTATCTAATACATCAAATCAATTATATCGCATATAATTTCACCAATTTAATTATATCATATATAATCAAATTCCCTCTTGTTAATTTGAACACTTCAAACTAACCCAAAAATTGATTCTCAACTTGAATCCATTAAGTTACCAAGGGGACCTTATGAACCTATAGCTTGAAGCAACAACGGTACGTGAATAACTGACTAAACTCTTTAATCACGATATCCACCATCTGTTAACTGCCGAACACTTCACTATAGACCGACAGCTGCACTCTTCACACTACAGATATATTTCTATGTCCATTGGATATAACCAATCAACAGTACGATAACCCTTCACAGATCGCTCGTAAGTACAGTTGAGCCAATTTATCGTTTTGCACTTGTAGTTACATCTAACTTCTTATGTACCACTGATTTCTCTAATGAACAATATATCATAGTCCTACTATGAATGAACACATCTCGAGCCACAAGAAAGTGTGTAGTGCCACATCGTTCAAGCTCCAAAATCATCCCTTAAGGGAGCAATCTATCTACTTACCCCTACTTCGAGGACTGAGTGAATTCCATCTTGTGTAGCTGAGTTCTCAGCTCCCCAATCAGACGAATCCCCAAAGTGGTAGGTTTGAGTCGGCAATCTGGCCACTCGCACCCATGCAAATCAAAGGACCGCCCTCATAGGTAGAAGTTCCCAACTCACTCAGGATTAAGGTCATGTTACCTGTGGTCATCCTAGTGAAATGAAAGTCTTTGTCATGAATGGTGTTATATAACGAGACTAAACATTTCGTGGTCCGGTCTTATACAAATTCTTTTGTATAGAATACCCCTACTCGCATGTCTCCACATGAATGATCAGGATCAGACCATCTGTAACACTTTACAACACTTGTAACATTTACAAAACGGGTCGTATTCGTAGTGTCACCAGGATAAGGTTTCCCTCCTTTATCCATATACTACAGACCATTTATTTTATCACTTAAGGAATAATCCACTTGTATGTCTCTACATACATGATTAAGTTACAACGATAACCAGGGATCTTAGTTTATTGGTTTGTGGTTAATGCAACTAAATATCTCATATTTCATAGACAACAGTGAAGAAAATATCTCATATTATTACATCACAAGTGTTTGTTCATACAGGTGTTTACAAACTATAGGACTCTACGAGATTTAGAGCATTAACCTCAACAACAATGTTCATAGAAATTCAGTCTCTTAGTACCATTTGACTTGATTAACCTATGCCTCTGTAGCTCTTGAATTCCTCTCTCACTTATATGTGAGAGTCTTCTATGCCACAAATCAATTTTACCCCCTTCAAGCTTCTATGCTACTAGTGACTGTGCTGGTCGTGTAACATTTTTTCACAAAATACAAGCCAATAGACTTTACCCTAGTGAAGATAGGTCTTCTATATTTTGAGATTTAGGCTTCCATTCTTCCCAACAAAACATACAGCCTTGGTCATCAAGCATTCCCATAGAAATCATATTCCTTCTAAGCCATGGAACATGCCTTACTTCTTTGAGGAGTATGTCTTTGTTGTCTTGGAGTTTAAGCACTAGTGAGCCCATTTTGATCACCTTACAATCATGATTGTCTCTAATGAATACTAATCCCCCATCCCATGATTTATAGAAGATAAACCATGTCTTTGATGATGTCATATGATAGATACAACCTGAGTCTAACACCCAGTCTTTTTTAGATTCATGGCCATTTACTCTTTCCTCAGTGGTCACAAGAATTTCTGTGAATTCAAGTCCATCCTCTCCAATAGAAACATCTCCTCTCCCATGTTCCTTTGGCCTTTTGAAATCCTTTATGTATGGTTTCTTCTTTTTTTTTTTAGGACAATCTCTTCTAAAATATCCTTCTTTATGGCAAAAGAAACATTTCAGAAAAGATTTATCCCTCTGTGCACGATTCCCCTTCTAAAAGTTAGATTTCCCCTTTTTTGGGAACGATTTTCCTTTTGTAAAAAATGATTTAGCATTACCACTGTCTTTAGATTCTACTTTAAGCTCTAACTTCTTACTTCTTAAGGTTGTGATTACATTATCAATAGAAATTCATTCCCTTTCATATTTCAGTGTTGCCTTCACATCCTTATCATGTAGAGATTTTATCAAGATTGCAGCCTCATTGTGTCGAGAATGTCCTAGAACTCGCAGTTCGTGTTAAACATTCTATTTATCAATAATAATAAATTGTTGATTTTGCATTCTATTATGAAAATCCAATAAACATATCTATGGCTATAGTCTGAATACTGTAACTTTATGTAGTGATATAAATAGGATCAAGTTAACAGTATATAGCCTAAATGGTCTAATAAATATATGGATGAAATTGAGTATCTCATCCTGGTAACACTATTGGATGCGGCCCACTTTGTAGTTGTTACAAAGAGTTGTAAAGTGCTACAAACGATATGACCCACAGATTGTTCATGTTGAGACATGTGAATAGGGGCATCCTATGCAATGAGTTTGCATATAGACTGGACCATGAAAATAGTCACTTTTCTCTATAACAATCGTTTACTGTTGAAACTAACTATTTCATCTATTAAGTAATCTAGATTAACTCGATCTTAATCCTGAGCTAGCTATGAACTTCTGTTTGTTTGGGATTATCTTTTGATCTACAAACGGTGAGAGTAGTCTAACAACACTGCTTAATAAGCCTCCCATTTTGGGGATAAGATCAGATAGCTGGGGACATAGCCTTGCAAGATGGAATTCACTCCTACCCGATTTAGAGTTAGTAGATAGGCTATTCTCTTAAGCATTGATTTTAGGTTTTGAACAATCGTGGTCCCTCCTTCTGATGAAGAGAAAGGATTAGATTCATAGGAATTATGAATCAGAATTGTTCATTAGAGGGTCAGTAGGGACTTAAGAAACAAGATGTATTCATAGGGGTAAAACGGTTATCTTAACCCAGCTGTGATTACAAACAACTTGTGAAGGATTGACTTACTGATTATAGTTATATTAAGTGGACATAATATATCTACAGTGAGGGGAGTTCAACTATGGGCTATAGTAGAGTGACCCATTAGTTAACGAATAGGGGTTAATTCGGTCTAATGAGTTTAGCCGATTAATCTTGGATCGTTGGAGCTCATGATCTGTAGGTCCACAAGGTCCCCCTACTAGCTCGTAAATGGATAAGCTTTAGAGTTTCTTGAGAAGTTAATTTGAAACGTTCAAATTAGAATTAAATGAAATAGGAGAATATATTTAAATATGATTTAAATATATGAAGATGGATTTGTGTGAAAATTAATTTAATATTTGATATTAAATTAATTAGAAATTTAACTAATTATTTATTAATTTTATTAGAAAATTAATTTATGAAAATTAATTTTATAAAATTAATTAAATTTTTAGTTTTTGAAAATCATTTGATTTTGGGAAAAAAATTGAAAAGTTGAAAACATGCACAAAATGGAAAATCAGTTTTTCCCATTACCATCTTCTACATGCTCACACAAACATCACTTCCCTCTTCACATTTACTTCAAGCATGAGCTACAACTCATGCAGTGATCTTTTTTGTATGTTCACCTGCAATAAATAAAGAAGATTGAAGTGAATTTGAGGCATGTAATCTAAGGAAATTTTAGAGAAAATTTTGGGTTGAAGAATAGTTCTTCAAGCAGTGTGGTGCTGTGAGCTTCTCCTTGTTTATTCACTACTTCAAGCTATTCTTGAGTCCCACCACTCGTTCTAAATCTCCAAGAGAATAGTGGGGAAGATCGTGAGGTGGTTCACGTGTGTTTTGGAGAAGACAACTGTTGTTGATCAAGATCTTGAAGAGTTCTACAAATGTATGACTACAAACCTTCTTTTATTAGATAGACATGCTTTAGTTTCTGTCAAAATTAATGAATTTTAATGCTTATTGATCCTTGTTGCTTCCACTGCATGTTAATACACTCTAACACATTGTCTTCTCCCAGCTTGTCCCCGATTTAAGTAAACTCATTGGTGAGTTTCTTAAACTCATCAAGATTTGCATCTAAGGACTTTGAAGAACTCATTTTGAAGGAAAACAATTTCTCCCTCACATATAGCTTGTTTGGCAATCATTCTTCATATAGAGCTTCTTCAACTTTTTCCATACCTCATAAGTTGTGTTCTCATTGATGACTTGCCTTAGCACACTATCTGAAATATTCAAAATCAGTGCTCCATATTCTGTCTTTCTAATTTAGTGAGAGTTTCAAGCAAGGATTTAGAATCATTAAGAGCCCTTAAAGCCTTCTGTGAGGCCAGAAAAACTTAAATTCTCTTTATCCATAGTTGGAAGTCCCTATTTCCTATGAATTTCTCCACCTCATATCGAGTTACTGCCATCTCTAACTTTCTTGATGTTCTTGACAGGTTCCTGGAGCCTTCTTGAAGCTTTCTTGGAGGTCTAACTCTGATATAGTTGTTAACTAAATTGGGCCAGTTAATAGTTAAATGAAGAATTAGAAAAAAAATTCAAAAAGAATGAAAATGAGTTGAAGAATGGCCCAAAAGTTTTCGATGGTAGATACCATTTGTTATGCTGAATTTACCACGTAGCTAGAAAACAACCTGGTAAAACACTTTCTCTTCCATATTTTCTTCATTTCATATTTTTTTTACTTCTCTCTTTAGGAGTTTGAAATTCTTGCTCGAGTTCTTGAATATTTTGTACAGATTAATGGGTAAAAGAGCAAACATAGAAATATGCATCACATGAATTGAAGAGAGGAGAAGAAGATCTAAATACTGATTATAGTGGTTTAGTCATGGTGACTTACATCTACTTTCAAGGTATGGTGTTCTTTATTTATTCAAGCTTTTCTGAAATCTTCTCTATTTTGTTTTACAGATTCACTCAATTACATGAACTCTCTTTTACTTATAAACGTACATTTATATAGTTGGATCAACATAGTAACTATAAGAAGTTGAGCTTGTTTTTGTCAGTTAGTTTCTCTAACAGACTTTTTTTTTTTGTTTCATGTATGAGGTGAGCTAGAACAGAAGATATTTAGCTGAAGCTTTAAAGTTTAAAGGTAATTGTTTAACTCATTTTCTTTTATAATGTTGATACATTTAAAAGTTGATTGGTTGTGATATACTGCTTATATACTATTTATATTCTTGAAAGTTATTTATTTTGTAATAATATACAATCGATATACTATTGATATACTTAGAAGTTGTTTGATATCTATTATACATAAGAATTGTTTGATTTACTCATTTATAGAGAATTCATATATGTGCTGAAGTTGATATGTGATATTCTATTGATATACTATTTACTAGAAACTTTATTTATATTATGTTAAACTCCTGATATACTTGAATAGGGTATCTCTTGGAACCTTAAGCTAATGATTCATTATTACTAAAAATTAGATACTATTAAAAATCTAATTAAAACAATCGTATTGCTATAAAAGTGTGTCAATTAAATGATATACAAAATATTAGGTATATCATTCAATTCACATATATTATCCAAATTTTAATAAAAAAAGAAAAAATTAACCCAATAGACTAAGTTAGAATAAACAGAAAAAATTTTCTTTTCTTAGAAAAATTAGGAAAAAAAAATAAACATATATTGCAAAATAAGTGGGGTGGGCCTACGAGCTAGAGAGTGAAGAAAATAAGGAATGAATAGGTCTGTGGGATGGGTCTGCGGTTGCAAAATAATTTGGCAATTTGGGAATATAAATAAATTGAAAATTGGATTTTTTTTTTAAAAAAAGATGTTATATGTGTAAAATATAAAATGTGGCTGACATGCTTTCAATATTGTATTCCTGAATTGTCACCCATTATACAAATTCCCCTATATATATAACATGAATATAAAAATTACGTAGGAAAAGAAAAGTAAATATTACATGTTCAAGAGAACATTATTGATGAAGGAACTGTGAAGTTTCGTAGCAGAAGTGGGGATCGGCCCAATTCTCAATTTTTTATAGAATAACGTATTTATAGAATTCAAACAAAAAAATTATGCCTTCATTCTAAATTTACAGCATGCATTGAAGAGGAAAGAGGTAGAAAAAATCATACCTTCGAAGATCATATATCTTCAAGAATCCTGTTCTCCACGAGTGATCACGAACACATCAATGAGGGCACCACCATGAGATCTTCCTCTATATTCTGTGTGGGCTTTTTAGAATTTTGGAAGAGAGATTGTGTTAGAGAAGAAATGAGAAATGGAAAAGGAAAGGCCAGGGTGGAGGAAGAAGGGATGACTCACCTAGGTAGTTAAAAATTGGTTTACCACACTCCTATCATAGTATGCCACTTGTAATATTCTTATTCTTCTTTGAATCATTAACGTTCTAAGAATTAGGGCAAACTTGTATAAAGGAAGGGCTGTAGCATTCATTTATGATTAAGCAAATAATATAGAGAAAAAAAGAAAAACAGAGCAAGGGAAGTCCAAAGGACAAAGCTCATTCCCAGCCAAATTCAATCTTCAACTTGGTATCAGAGCCAAAAAATGGCCGACGCCACCTTCACTGGAAACAACACCTCCACAGGACTTGTTAAATTCACCACACTGCCGCTCAATCAACTACTGTATCAACTCACCACCACAAAGCTTGAACACGAGAACTTCATGCTATGGAAGACCCTCGCGTTGCCGATCCTCAGGCGCTACAAACTTGAAGGTCACCTCTCCAGTCAGATACTCTGCCCGCCAATGTTTATTCTGACCACCTTTGAAGCGACTTCAAGCTCTCAAATGAACAGCGACAGAGTGAGTTCATCAGAGGAACGATCACTCAACCCACTGTATGAGGCATGGCTTGCAATCGACCAACTCTTGCTGGGATGGCTGTACAATTCGATCATCAGATGTGGTTATTCAACTCATGGGATATGAAACTGCCAAGGAATTGTGGCAGGTTATTCAGGAGCTTTTTGAAGTTCAATCAAGAGCAGAAGAAGATTACTTAAGACAATTCTTCCAACAGACAAGAAAAGGAGGCCAAAAGATGAGTGAGTATCTCAAACTAATGAAGCTTCATTCCGACAATCTAGCACAAGTCGGCAGCCCTATGTCGGCAAGAGCCTTCATCTCACAAGTCCTTCTCGATCTAGATGAAGAATACAACCCGATGGTAGTAGGCATCCAAGGTAAACCAGGTATATCATGGCTATTTATGCAATCTGAGTTACTGTTTTATGAAAAATGATTAGAGCATCAAAACTCTATCAAAATACATAGTTCTTTTGCACAACAACCCTCTGTCAATGTAGCATTCAGCAAGAATCCAATTGGTGGTAAACCACACTTCAATCTCTCATATAATGGAAGTCGACAGCAGGAAAATAGCTCCAAAGGCAGTAACAATAGTCACAATCCATTTAATGGATAAGGAGGTGGTCGTGGTCGAGGAAGAGGCAGCAACAATAATTCAAACAGACTAACATGTCAAGTGTGCGGGAAGTATGGTCACTCAGCCCTAGTGTGTTATCATCAATATGACAAAGAATACTCACAGACGATTGGATAAGGCAGAGGAAACCAAGGGTCAGTCAGCCCTAACAACAACACTACTACCCTATTCACGGCAGCTCAGCCCTCCAACCCCTTCATGGCCACACCAGAAATATTAATTGATCCAAATTGGTACATAGATAATGGGGCTACTAACCATGTCACTCCAAACTACAACAATATCACTAATCCAATCGAATATGGAGGTAATGAATTGATAACTATAGGTAATGGTGAACAACTTCACATATCTCACACTGGTCAATCTTGCTTGTCTGATGGAAGGAATGAATTTATCTTGCATGATGTCTTGTGTGTGCCTAACATAGCCAAGAATCTCATTAGTATATCAAAGTTAGCACATGATAATGTTGTGGTAGTTGAATTTCACACTGATTGTTGTCATTAAGGACAAGGATACGGGCAGAATATTGCTGAAAGGGGAGCTTGATTGAGGGCTGTACAAACTTCGAGGGGTTTGAGTAACACATGAGACTACGGAGGATCGAAGATCAGCTCAGTACAAAAATAACCAGTCAACTTCTTTAATTCTATCAGAAGTGAGGATTCATGTAGTTGAGTCAAGAGCTGTTTGGCATAGGAGACTAGGACATCCATCCGTAAAAACTTTAAATATGTGATTAGAGAATGAAAATTGCCTGTTAAATCAAATGAAGGAAATGAGTTTTGTCAATCTTGTCAATTGGGAAAGTTATCTGCCTTACCGTTTCTAAATTCTCAGTCTCAAGCTTCTAACATACTTGAAGTAATACATACTGATGTATGGGAGCCTGTTCCTATTGAATCTACTAATGGATATTGATATTATATTTCCTTCTTAGATGATCACAGCATATATGTGTGGCTATATCCTCTGAAAAAGAAAAGTGAAACACTGGCAGCATTTCAACACTTCCTACAACTAATACAAACTCAATTCAACACCGGAATAAAGAAATTACGGTCAGATAATGGGAAAGAATATGACAAAATACACCATCTCTGTCAGTCCAAAGGAATTTCAATTCGAAAGTCCTGTCCATATACCTTAGCACAAAATGGCAGGGCCGAGCACAAGCATCGACATATCATAGAAATAGGGCTCACGCTGCTTGCACAGGCATCCATGCCCTGAAGCTTTTGGTGAGAGGCATTCTCCACTGCTGCCTATCTCATTAATGGCATGCCTACCTCAGTCTTGCAAGGTAAATCACCCGTTGCTGTCTTATTTGGTTATAACCTTGATTTTCTCAATCTCAAGACCTTTGGGTGTGCCTGCTACCCATATCTACGGCCTTATCATAGTCAAAAATTCCAATTACACTCGGAAAAATGTGTGTATATTGGTCCCAGCTCACTCCACAAAGGATACATATGCCTCAGTCCATCTGGCAGGATCTATACAAGCAGACATGTGAAGTTTGATGAAAAAGAGTTTCCATTTACAAATCAATCATGCACCACGATCGTCCAGACGACCAGGCCAACGATCGCTAAGCAACCATCATTTAGTCTGATTGCCCAGACGACAGACCCTATAAGAGATACAACGATCGCTGAGATAACACAATTGCAGAGAATGATCATTGAGACAACACGATCGCAAAGAACGATCGCCTAGATGACAGACAGTGCGATCGCTTATCCTCCATCATTTAGCACGATCACTCAGACGACAGACAATACGATCATTCAGGTCCCATCGTGTAGAATGATTGCCTAGATGCAAGACAATACGATCGTTCAGGTCCCATCGTGTAGAATGATCGCCTAAATGTCAGGCAATACGATTGTTCAGTCTCTATCGTTTAGAACGATCACCCAGCCGAAAGACAACACGATTGTTCATAACTCATCGTGTAGAACGATCGTTGTTGGAAGGAAAATTGGGACGGATGGGGTTGTACATGCAATCATGCGTTAGACATGGCTTAAGCTATGCATTTATGCCCATGCGTCAGAGGTCATGCGTCGGAATGAAAATGCGTTAATCTAGTGTGCAATGACCATGCATTCTTATCACAAGTTTTCTTACGCTTGCGCCTAGTATAACGTAAACGCAAGTTTCTCGGATAATTCGAGGTCGAACACAAGGACTTGTCACTCAATAATTCTTGTGAAGTAATGCGTTTGAGGCGATGAAAAGAAAAATAAAAAGAAGAAGTTTAATGTATTTACACACTACTCTCACTTCTATCTAAACAGACTGAGCAATAGAAGACTTGCGATGAGAATAGATAGATACACATTTGTCTTTGCAATCGCCTAGCTTCAGCACTGCGTTTGTCTTTACGATTGCCTGGCTTCAGTGCATGCGTTTGTCTGCAATAGCTACAAAAATAGAACTTTGGCATGGAGTAATGCATAATATTGTGGTCAGTGAGGATTTAGGTGCTAATCGACGCAAAACTCAATTTTTCGCAAATTCTAAGTATTATTACTGCACTTTCTACTTATTAGCCCTCATGATTCTAAATAAAAGGCTTATAATAACTGGTATTTCTGTTAGTTATCACACCCCCAAACTTAGAATCATGCTTGTCCTTAAGCATGCGTCATACTTAAGATCTTACCTCACCTTCTGTCATTCCTTTGCGATGACCAGCCTCTCAAAATATAATTAACTCGTACCTCTAACCATGGCTGCAATGCTCTCCTCTACTTTGGCTGCTTCCTCAAAGAGATCTCTTCTAAGTTGAAATTTGGCAAGCCTTTGCTCAAAAATTTGTATTCATTCTCCGTAACCTTGCGTTCAGCTCTTGAGAATGCATTCGTTCAAAATAATTCCAGATTATGCGATTACTTATTCGAATGCGGTGTTGAACCTGGTTACGCTCTTCGTTTTGGCTTACCCCCACGTGTGTCATGCGGGCATCCAACCTCGGTTGCATTCCATATTCAACTCAACTCATGTTTTGCTTGATTTGGCTTGCGCCAGATAGAGAAGTTGCGCTTATGCGTTGATCCTAGCGACTTACCTTCATTTTTGCTTGCCCCCACGGGTGTCATGCGGCCATCCAACTACAGGTAAACGCCTTTCACAACTTAACTCTTATCAACATGGGTTTTCCCATTGCGTTGACAGTGGAGTTGTTATTGTCAATTTTTTTCTTTTTTTTTTTTTTTTGAAGGAAATGACCGCAATTCTCCAAGACTGCGGCCACCCCCAAACTTAGAGGGTGGCAACGTTCTCACTTCAAGCTAAAAACAAACTCTATAGGAATGTGATAACAAATGTTTGAGCAAGGGTTTGCACACAATAAATCTATAGACTTTCACAATTTGAAGAAGCTATTAAAAGTAAGGGGCATCTTGTGATGCCTAGTTAGCGGATGCAGTGAATTATTTGTACCATCATAGATGCATCGCAAAGGACCACAATCAGACAAGGAGAATTCCAAAAGGATAATGCATAAAAGATAACAAGAAAAGAACATTAAGTAGAATAACGCATGCGATAATACGTTGGAGTTCATGCGATTGAAGCCATGCGTTGAAGGATTTGGAGGATTCTTCCATTGTATCTGTGCACTGAGGAGAGTTATCATCGCACCTACAAAGAAAAAATACACCACAACCAAGGAAGCAACCTCATATCAAAAATAACAATAAATAAAAACAATAAACTAAGCTAAGAAAGTAACGTAAAGATAGAGTAAAAGACATCCCTAGAGAAGTTGGAGTGTTGTCACTGCAAGGATTCTCCCGTGCAGGAGATGGTTCTCAACTGCTTGATCAAGGGGCTCGCCCTGACTATTGGAGCTTTCAGCAATTGTTGGACTCATGATGGTTGACATGCACCTAAAACTGCTTCCATCTCATGCGACAGATAGCTTTTCTATCTCGGGGTCAATATTTGACTTTCGACGCATCGCCTATACTTCAAATATTGTTTGCAGCTTGATCGTACAATCTACAATATGCCTAAGATTGAAAAGGTGCTTGCAAAAACACAAAACTTCACAAAACATTAGCTGCCAAGTCCCCGGCAACGGCGCCAAAAACTTGTTGGAATAAAAATTAGGGACGGATGGGGTTGTACATGAAATCATGCGTTAGACATGGCTTAAGCTATGCGTTTATGCCCATGCATCAGAGGTCATGCGTCGGAATGAAAATGCGTTAATCTAGTATGCAATGATCATGCGTTCCTATCACAAGTTTTCTTACGCTTGCGCCAAGTATAACGCGAACGCAAGTTTCTTGGGTAATCCGAGGTCGAACACAAGGACTTTTCACTCAATAATGCTTGTGAAGCAATGCGTTTGAGGCGATGAAAAGAAAAATAAAAAGAAGAAGTTTAATGGATTTACACACTACTCCTACTCCTTTCTAAACAGATTGAGCAATAGAAGACTTGCAATGAGAATAGATAGATACACAACAACCATTAACGCATAGTGATGTTTATTTTCTTAAATTGCCCGAATAATCCCAGCTCATAATACTAATGCATCACACACCTCTCAGTGGTCAGCCGCATGACTATATCTCTATAGTGCATGGTTGAGTCGAGCATAAGATTGTGCCTATCTCTAGAAACAATGCATACTTTGTTTTAGTGCGGTCCATCTCTTACCTTCTCAGCCAGTTAGACGCGGCTGTTTAACTTAATAGACAAGCAATGCAACAACCCATAGACAAGCGTTGCTATAGCCTTTCATCAAGCAAAGAGGATTAACTCACTATACTCGCACAACGCACACCTCTCGGTGGGTTGCTACATGTGTCCTATCTCTAGGCTACACGATTAAGTATGCAATCGCTTTTGATAAATAAACACTGAAGATAAACAATGATAAAGATAAAGATGATGAAGAAGATGACATTGAAGGAATCAAGAGATGCATTGATTTCAAATTGTCTTAATATATTAAGCCAAAATGTAATACAATACAGAGGTTAGAAGAGAAATGAAGGACTCTGCGTCAAGGCTGTTGGTGGTGCCATGGATGAATGGTGGAGATGTCTCTCTCGAGCTCTATCTCCGGCGAAATCTCCAGTCGTCACTCGGTATAGTTTGTGGAGGTGAAGAATTCTCACTGAAAATCTTGCTCAAGCTCTCATCTATGATCGCAAACCTCTGCTTTGAGGAAGAAGTTTGGATCCTTGAAATGAAGGTCCAAAGGGCTATTTATAGAGTTTTAGCGCCGACAGCTATCATGATTGCATTATGGTTCACTGCTGCTTTTGTTGCGGTATGGGCAATGTCACATTGTCTTATCTTGTTGATACTCCCAAGGTATGCATCCGAGCTTGATTCAACTGAAGCATCAACGCGTTCTACTCATCTTGCAATCGTCCTTCTATTATGATTGTCACTCCGTGGCCGCAATTTCCAATTGATCACCGCATTTACTTGATCACCGCAACTTTCATGCGATAGACGCATTCGATAATCGTAACTTCCATGCGATGGACGCATGCGATCCAACTTTCAGTGCATGTGTTTGTCTTTACGATCGTCTGGCTTCTGCGCATGCGTTTTTCTGCGATAGCTACAAAAATAGACACTTTGGCATGGAGTAACGCATAATATTGGGGTCAGTGAGGATTTAGGTTCTAATCGACGTAAAACTCAATTTTTCGCAAATTCTAAGTATTATCACCACATTTTCTACTTATTAGCTTTCATGATTCTAAATAAAAGACTTATAATACTGTCATTTCTGTCAGTTATCAATCGCACAGGCAAAAGACAAGACGATCACCCAGTCCTCGTCGTGTAGCCTAATTTTACAGAACAAAGACAAGATGGTCGCAGTAAGTCCATCGATCATGGACTATCCATCATCCAACACAATCGTCCAGGCGATAACCCCAACCGTACCTACACACCTCAATGAATCAATAGTCCTGAGCCTTCAACCAATCCTCAATACTCTACCTCAGTCACCAACTCTCCCTCAAACCTTACCCTCCACAAACCAGACACCCTCACAATAGTATGCATCACACCAACACCTATCCGAGACCCTACCTCAAACATTCCCTGAAGATCATATTAGCCCAGCCCTGCCTCAGACATTACATCCTCACTCTACCTCAGCCCCTACAGATTCATCCCAGCCAACCATCACCACCCACCCCCCCACCTGCTCCGACTCATCCTATGATCACTCGAACAAAAGTTGGCATCTTTAAACCAAAGGTTGTGTTCACAAGCAAAGCAATTGATTGGTCTCAAATAGAGCCCACCATAATCAATACAGCACTTGCGACCCCTCAATGGAAAAAGGCGATGGATGAAGAATACATGGCACTGATGAGAAATAAAACATGGACACTCGTTCCTCCATCTCCATCTCAGAATATTGTTGGAAACAAGTGGATATTTCGCCTCAAAAGGAACATGGATAGAACAATACAAAGGTATAAGGCCCGACTGGTAGCAAAGGGATTTCATCAACATCATGGAGTCGATTTCTTTGAAACATTCAGCCCTGTGGTAAAGTCATCAATGATCAGAGTAGTCATCAGTGTTGCTATAACACACGGGTGGATGCTGAGGCAACTTGATTTCAATAATGCATTCCTAAATGGACGATTAACTAAGGAAATGTATATGAGCCAACTACCGGGCTATGTAAGCACTCAGTATCCACAGCATGTCTACAAGCTGGACAAGGCAATATATGGTATGAAACAAGCTCCACGAGCTTGGAATACAACCCTTAGCTCTGTTCTCAAATAGTGGGGATTCTATCAGTCAAGATCCGACACTTCTCTATTCATCTGCCACAAGGAAGGCTCGGTAATATATCTTCTTGTTTATGTAGACGATGTCATAGTCACGGGTAACAACACTAAACTTACAGAATATCTCATACAAACACTTGACATACATTTTTTACTTAAAGACCTCGACTAACTTCGATCCATTCTGAGAATTCAAGTACACTATCTTGAATCTGGCCTTCTGATAAATCAGTCAAAGTATGTTGATGATTTACTACAAAAGCTTAACATGTTTAATGTGAAACCAGTTCTCTCGCCAACATATCAAGGTTGTAAACTATATAAAGTGGCTGGCCAACCTCTGTCTGAACCATTTATATATCGAAGCACCATAGGAGCCCTTCAATACTTAATGCACACAAGGCCCGACATCACGTATGCTGTTAATCAACTCAGTCAGTTCCTGCAATCCCCAACTGATGTTCATTGGCAAGCGGCAAAAAGGGTGCTTCGGTATATTAGTGGCACCAAACATTATGGAATATACTTTCAACCGAGCCCAAACCTCCACATTTCTGCCCACTCAGATGCCGATTGGGCATCCAACCTAGATGATAGAAAATCAGTAGCAGCCTATTATAATTTTGTGGGAAATAACATCGTTTCCTGGTCCTCGAGGAAGCAAGTTGTGGTAGCAAGGTCAAGCACTGAATCCGAGTATAGAGCACTTGCTCATGCCACCTCAGAAGTACTATGGCTTCAACAACTACTAGGTGAGATGGGATTAAAGTCCAACATTAGACCTACTATATGGTGTGACAACCTAGGAGCAGGTGTATTAGTAGCAAATCTAGTGTTTCATTCTCGAACTAAACATATCGAAATTGGTCTTCACTTCATCCGAGACCATGTTCTCAAAGGCCACATCAATATTCGCTATGTACCGTCGACCGATCAAATTGTTGACTGTCTCATAAAGCCACTCAACAACACACACTTCTATACATTACGAGCCAAACTAGGAGTACTTGAAGTACCCTCTAGTTTGAGGGGGGATGTTAGAGAAAAAATGAGGAATGGAAAAGGAAAGGCCAAGGTGGAGAAAGAATGGATGACTCACCAAGGTAGTTAAAAATTGGTTTACTACTCTCCTATCATAGTGTGTCGTTTGTAATATTCTTATTCTTCTTTGTATCATTACCATTGTAAGAATTAGGGCAAACTTGTATAAAGGAAGGGTTGTAGCATTCATTTGTGATTAAGCAAATAATATAGAGAAAAGAAGAAAAACAGAGCAAGGGAAGTCCAAAAGACAAAGCTCATTCCCATCCAAATTCAATCTTCAACTGAGAGAGTTTGAGAGATAAGGGAATTTTTCTCTGTGAAAAATACGAAAACTTTTTACTCGTTTTTTTCTCCGTGAAGAAGATGGAACAAAAAAAATCCTATGTGAAAACCACCCCCACCCACTTTTCACTCTCTAAGTGGAATGAAGAGAGAATTAAGAGGATAAAAGTTATTTCCCTCCCTTTAATTTAAAATTAAAATTAAATTAAATTAATTTTGATTTAAATAAAAATATTATATATATATATATATATGTTATATCATATATAACACATAACTTATAGTTTTATATTGTATCAAATACAATATAATCTATAGTTTTAATTCTCTCATTAATTTGTGGTATTTAATATAAATCACATTTATACTAAATTTAATTATATGAATCTAATTCATATAATTAATATTTGAATCATATTCAAACATTTATTTCCTCTTAAGTAAACTTTATATTATAATGTATCAAATACATTATATTAATTATATCACATATATAATTAATTTAATTATATCACATATAATTAATTCCCTCAATTAATTTGAACTATTCAAATTAATTCAAATTTAATTCTCAATAATCTCTGTTGAGCTACAGAAGGGACCTTATGGACCTATAAATTGAAGTTCCAATGGTACTTAGATAATTAATTAAATTCTTTAATTTAACCCAACATTCATTAACTATCAGTCACTTCACTATTGATCGACAACTGCACTCTTCGCACTACAGATATATTTCTGTGTCCATTGGATATAACCAATCAATAATGTGATAACCCTTCACAAATTGCTCGAAAGTACAGCTACGCCAAAATTACCGTTTTGCCCCTATAGTTACATCTAACTCCTTAAATACCATTGAACCCTCTAATGAATAATAAGTCATAATCCAACTATGACCAAACCCCTCTCGGGTCAAGAGAGGGTGTGGGCCACATTGTTCAAGCCCCGGAATCAGTTCTTAAGGATGCAATTTATCTACTTACCCAGACATTAGGGAAGAATTGAATTTCGTCTTGTGTACCTGTGTTCTCAACTCCTTAATCAAACGAATCCCTAAAATGGTAGGCTTATTGAGTCGGCGATCTGGCCACTCTCACCCATACAAATCAAAGGACCGCTCAGGATTTAGGTCATGTTACCTATGGTCATCCAGGTGAAATGTAAATCTCTATTAGAAACGCTGTTATATAATGAGACTAGTCATTTCGTGGTTCAGTCTTATACAAACTTCTTTGTATAGAATGCCTCCACTCACATGTCTCTACATGAATTATCAGGATCAGATCGTTTGTAGCACTTTGCAACAATTGTAACATCTACAAAGCGGGTCATATTCGTAGTGTCATCAAGATAAGGTACCCAATCTTATCAATCTACTACAGACCATTTGGGTTATCACTTAAACACGATCCATACGTATATCTTTACATATATTTTTAAGCTACAGATGATAACATTGGATGTTAGTTTATTGGTTTGTGGATTAATGCTATTAAATATTGAATAAAACATCTCATATTTGATTAAATAAATAAAATGATTGTATATTACAATTACAAATTACAAGACCCACAAGATTTATGGCATTAATCCCAACAGTTGAGAATTGAGATTAAAAACTTCTCTAAATTTGAAGGGAAAAACTTCGACAGAAGATAAATGAACTGCACTGATTTTATAATTGTTTTTGTAACTAGAGAGACTAATTTGCAATTGCAATCTAAAAGGCTAAAACTTACTATATATTTTAATTTCATATTTAGAATTAAAATAACACAAAAATGACCCAAACAATTAAGCGGGAGTCAAAATTGGGTCATGTACGCTCATGTCGGACCCTTAACCAATGAACCCCGAAGGGGCCTTGCTAAAAAATCTGAATTTATTAATTAACATTATTAACTATTACCTAAAAATTTATGTTAAAAATATAAAAATCGATAATTTGAGGGGCACTCCCGACCTCTACGTGGCTCCGTGCCCTTGCTAGTGAGTCTTTGAATCTTTCTTTTGGGAAGGAAATGACAAGCACTTGATTTAGAGAGATTCAATACATGGTAAAGGCTAAAAGAAGTAATAGAAACATCATAACTATAGGGAGAAAAATGAAAAATACTTAGATTTAGTAAACCAATTGAATGATAAATACCATCATGCTTATCACTAATTGAATTCGAGATTTTTATACAAATTGCCTAAAATGTGTGGAGAAATAAAATTGGGGCAATTATAAATATAGATCAGACCTAAATTATTAGTAGATATAACATAATATAAAAGAATTTTCAAATATAGAAAAATTTAAATTTTACTCTCGAAGTCTATTAGAGATAGACTATATTGTTAATATCGCTAATAGGGGTCTATCACTAATAGAGTTTATCATTGATAAGAGTCAATCACTAATAGATTTTGCTATATTTACAATTCTTTAAAAATGTTGTTATACACTTAATCATTAGTCCTAAAAATGCTACTCATTGCAATTATCCAATCAATTTTGACTAGATTTACAAAATAAAACTTTCTAACTTTTTGTTCCTGTCATCAATTTTAATCATTTCCTTTTTCTTGTTTATGTTCTTGCTTGCTTTCTTGTTCTTGTCCTCTTGCAGGCGATTTTTCTTTTGGTGTCTATAAAAATTCCATATTTCATTGTGTTGTCGTTGCAAGAGGTGCAATATAGAGAAGGAAATTATTAATAAAAACTTGTGAAATCTAATTTTTTCTAAAAAGAAATTTAAAAAAAAAACGCTTTTGACGATTTAATCTCCGGACTTTGGTTTGTTACGATTTAGTTCATATATTTTTTATTTTGTAACAATTTAGTTTTCGAACTTTAATATATAATAATTTAATCCTTATACTTTCAAATTTGTAATAATTTAGTTCCTAACATAAAAAAATTATCAAAATTGGATGTCAACTTTTATTATATTATCATGTAAACTATAAAAATATCAAGTCTTTAATTAGTTTAGTGGTTTTTTATGTAAGAAAGCTCATTAAATTTTCACACTAATTTCTACAATGAGGTTTAAATTGTTAAAAAAAAAATGAAATTATAAAGACTAAATTTTACATACTAAAGTTTAAGGACTAAATTTGAACAAAATTTAAAGTATATGGACTAAATTATTATAAACTAAAGTTTGGGGACTAAATTGTTACTTCTTTGAAAGTTTAGAGACTAAAAATGATTTTTAACCCAAAAAATAATAATAATAATAAACATTGATTCAATTCACATATAATTTCAATTTTTTCCATCCAAAGAGTGAAATTATTTCAAATATCCTTCAAAATTCAGAGAGGAAAGAGATGTGTGAAGGAAATAGATAGGTAGGAAAGGCAAATTGATTGGAAGCATTAAATTCAGAGTCATAATAATAATTCATCTTAATAATAAAAATAAGAATTGAAAAAAAAAAAAAAAAAGGCAAGGCGAAACGACGCCGTCTGACTGACACATAATTAAGCAGAAGAAGTCAATGCCCGAACCACCACCCTTGCTGACTGGACAAGGCCCCACTTTCTGACAGCCTTGTCAGAGACCCCAAGGGTTTTATCTGGTGCGTTCTTGACTTCCACAACATACCCTACACCCTAATCCACAACCACACATCAAATTTACCCCTAATCTCTCTCTCTCTCTTATTTACCCTCCAAAAACTACTCCTATATATTTTTAATTAATTAATAATTACACTTTTTAAAACTAAATTTACCTTCTCTCTCTCTCTTTTTTCTCTACCAATTATCCACAATCTCCCACTCAAAAACCCTACTTATCCTTTTCAAGTTACCGATAATGCCCTTGTAATCTACGTCAAGGGTGGCATTGAGGGAGGGAGATTTTGGGTAATTGGCAGCTCACTTCATTTCATTCTTTGCCTACCATGCTTAAGGTGCTTGTATATTGCACCTACCAAGCTTATTGCTTGGGCGGCGGCGGTGGATTATTCGCCTCGCCCCCGCCATTGCCATTCTCGAGACGACTTGGACCGCCAAGAGCGACGTTGATTTGGTGCACCGTGTTACAAAGGTGGTTGTTGATGGCAGTTACGCTTGACAGGTTGAGCTTTGCTGACGGAATGGTGCTGGCTAGCACTTGCAAGCCAACGGTAAGGAGGCAACCCGAATTGGGATTGGCAGTACCGTCCTCAGATGGTGGTGCTAGGTGTCCGTCGACGGTTGACCCGACGACGGGGACGATGGAAAATCCTATGGGGAGGAGAGGAATGCAAGATGGATCTTCTCCACTCATTGCTAACTGAATCGAATCGACGTCAATTGTCGCATAGACGACGAGATTGCCGGATTGGTCCGTGCAACTCTCCTGCAGCATCAGCTCAACATGCTGGGAGGAGTTACTGGCCACCTACAATATTCAAATAGTTCCAATCAAACAAAATGGAGATGGAGATCATAAAGTTTGATTAATGTAGATCATAAAAGATTAAGGACCACTTGGTATATGAGTAAATACAATTGGTAGCAATTTTTTAAAAAATTTCAAATATGGCAAAATCTATCAGCGATAAACTTCTATCGTTAATAGACTCTTACTAGCGATATAGTCCCTGATTGATTGAATTATACCAACGATATGATTTATTACCTGTAGACTATCTAAATTCTACAATATTTGTAACTTCTTTTAAATTATGTTATATCTACTAATATTTTATACCTGATTACTATCTTTATTATTATCTCTTAATATATATAATTATAAATTTGACTTTCATATAAAAAAACTCACATTGATACGAAGAAGAGAAATGCAGTTTCCGGGGTGGGAGCCATTGGCAATGTGAGCAACCTCATGCAAGGAATTCCCATTTGAGAGAACCTCCAGCTGAAGAGGATATAAACAAAATATTAAATATCTCGTAGCCCATCAACTCAACTTGTTAACGAAACTAAGACCAAAAAAATAACATTCGACAAATTAAATTAGGTCAAAATACCTGAGACCGCCGCCGTTCGTCTCGCAGAAGATCGAACACTCGATAGTGAGGATAAGGAAGCCAAGTAGTGGAGACAGCGCTAAGAATAACCCCATTGGGTTGGCCAGGCTCGACGACTTTTCGAGTGGTTATACGGACAGTATCATCAGGAGAATCAGATAATGCCGTCCACGACTGACCGCCGGAGGTGCTTATGTTGACTGAGAAAGTTCTGATCATTCTTTGTGCTAGTTTCATTAGGTTTTGTCTTGCTTCAGGTGAAGGTATTACTGAAGACAAATCCCAAATAAACCATAATATATATATATATATATATATATATATATATATATATATACTTATCACAAATTTTAGTTCAACTTTAATAAGAAATTAAGAGATTAATATAGAGTTAGAATTAACCTCCAAGGTCAGAAATATTTCTAGCCATGAGACTTGCAATTCTCTCACATTGTCTTTGTAAAATAGCCAACCAACGATGTGCCCCAAAAGCCATTCCACTATGCACAAAATGATTGAATATTTGATGGATTGGCTTCTCTTCTATCTCTGCATGCTCCACCCATGTAACCTATACCAACACATTAAGAAGGTAATCAATCCTATATTATTCCTAACATAATATATTACTTTATCTCTCGATTAATATCGATAATCACTATGCGGCTCGTTTTAGTTTCTAAATCTATAAATTGAGAAATTATCCTTTAAGAACATTGTTTAGTGTTGTCCAAGCTTGCACCTAATTTTATGCATCACCTTTTCCATACATATAGGAAAACAATTTCAATCCAAAAAAAAATACCAAGTGGCAAATTTTTAATTTATTGGGTGTTGTATGGGATGCACAATAGATGGGTGCAGCCTAGCTTTTATCTAATCTCATGCATCCCCTTTTCTGTATATAGTAGAATTTAAAAAAAAAAAAAAAAAAAAATCAATTTCAAAATTTTTTTGCAATGTGGCACATTTCATGGGTGTAATCCAATTTGGAGTGAAGTTTTTTAACTTTTGAGTTGAATGGTGTTTTATCGGAGGTGTCATTTTTTAAAAACTAAAAAAAAATAATCAAAGATTTGAAAGGTTTTTCTTTTTTTTCTTTTTTTTTGGTGTGTGGGATCATTGTTACTTACCCTAGAATATCCATTGGGCATGTCTTGAATAATGCAGCCAGAGGGCTTTCTCCTGTATCTTGGAAACGAGTGCTGAAGACTGTCATGGAAGCTATCGATTGGAAAATCAACGACGGTCCAGCTTCCTTCGTCGGCGTTCTGTTGGCAGCACCGGAGAAAATGTGCTTCTCTCGTCGGGACTAGAGGAGAAAGTGTCTGAAGTTCTGCATACATCTATAAAACAAAATCCCAACAAAAATAATAATAATAATAATCTTTTTAGAGATGAATTTTGGAAGTTTGGAATTTATGAAAGGGCTTTTAGTTATATTATATTACCAGCTGAAGGGAAGAATTGGCATGGCCTGAAACACTTGATGAAATGACTTGCACAGTCTTTGCTTTGGCCACAATTGAAGGAAACAATTCCATCCATTTGTTCTAAAAATTCCAAATCCAAAAAGATTTGTCAATGATGATCTCAATATATATTTGAAGCTTTTAAGATGAAGTCAAAGTCAAGCATATACTCTATTTAGAAGTAATATGTATTGATTTACATTATGTTTGGTAATCATTCATGAATTTTCTTGTTTGGTTGTTGTCTGTTTTTTAAAAATTGTTTTCAAAATCCAAATTTTAATAAAAAAAAAAGTTTCCTTTGATTTTTTATTTTTAATTTTTGAAAATTGTGTTTGTTTGCTTTCATTTTCGTAACCATGCATGGTGTTCATCTTTCTATGCAAATAGTTAAATTTTTGGTCAAATTTTAAAAATAAATACAAATACTTAAGAACTTTTTTCTCGAAATTGGTTTCAATTTTGAAAATAACGAATCAAAAAGTATATAATAGAATAAATAAATCAATAGGTGGAAGTAATGATCTTAAGCTTAATTTTCAAGAAACAAAAACCAAAACACTAAGTTCTATTTGATAACCATTTGATTTTTGGTTTTTGATCTTTGAAAGTTGAGCCTATTTTCTCTTCTTTTTTTTTACAATAATTTTCATTTTTCTTAAGTAAAAGAGTTGAATTCTTAGTCAATTTCCAAGATCAAAGTAAGCTTTTAAAAACTATTTTTTTAATTATCAAAATTTGGCTTGATTTTTTAAAACATTGATCAAAAGTAGTTAACAAAACATGAAATTTACCGATAGAAATGTTGTTCAGGCTTAATTTTCAAAGCTAAAACCCAAATGGTTTTTGTTTATCAAAACTTGTTTTTAGCATTTTCACACATACAGACAATACTTGTTTTTAGTATTTTGCTAAGAATTCAAATATTTCTTTAAAGAAATTGGGGAGAAGGCAGTCATAAATTTTAAAAAACAGAAAAGGGAAAACGAGACCGATATCAAACCGGAGTCTTAGGAAAAAGCTAAGAAATGGGAAACTTACAGCATCGAGAAAGGCGTCGACGAGAGTGATGCTATTCATTATAACAACTGCGCTATCGCGGGTGGCTTCAGTCCTAAACTCGTTGGTCAAGTGTTGCTTGAGGTTCAATGGCCATGGAAACATCCTCCCATGCTCTTCAACATTTAGAACTTCCTTACCACTCTCGCTATCTCGAACCCAAAGAGGCTCGGTCGAGCGACACATCTTCACAAGTTCAGCTATAGATGAAACGGCAAGGTCCATCGCAAGTGTTTTTTCCTCTTCAATTAATAGACCACCCTCCGGAAAGTGAGCAGCCTCGGGTGGGAGCATCGAGGGCAACGACATCATTTCGGAGGACGAAACCATGGCCTCCGTGTATTGCCTTGAGTATATGTTCATGTCCAAATCCAAAGATGGTTGCAAAAGAGGAGCTGTGGAGGGCATCCCTTGGATTGGACGACCAGTGTATCTTGTGGTTAAAGAGCAAACTTGTTCTAACTGTTAACGATATAATTTTTAAGCATCATTATCAAATTAAAAAAAAATTACTTACTAATTTATTACTCTATTAAAAATTATGATACATTACAATGTTCAAATTTATTATACCATGGTATTAGAACAGAAAAACCTAAATTTAAATTTACATGAACTTTTTAATTACTCTCGCCAAATTTACATGTGATAATAACCATGTAATGCGAAAAGAAATTTAAGACTAAATTATAAGTATTGTATGTGAACTTTCAAGCTTGTAGCTAAAAGGTATTCTTGATTTTTAAAAAGTGTCCAGAAAGTTCATGAGGTTTCGATTTTGTGTCTAAAAAGGTTCTTGAACTTTTAAAATGTCAAATAAGTCTACGAACATTCAATTTTTTGTCATGATATATTAATGTGAAAATAAATTACATTAATTAAAGATTAAATTACAAGTTTAGTAACTAAACTTTCAAGCTAACTCGTATAAAAAAAAGTATTCTTAATCTTTGAAAAGTGTCTAGAAAATTGATGAGATTTGAATTTTGTGCCTAAAAACAAATTTTGAACTTTAAACATATCAAAGTTTTTAAACACGAATTGATATTTTAGATAGAAAATTAAATTTCATAGTTTATTAAACACAAAAATTAAAAGTTTAAAAATAGTTTGAGGGCTCAATTTGTAAAATTGAAAGTTTAAGGACATAATTGCAACTACCACCATATTTTAAGGGTGGTTTTTTTTGTAATTTACCCTAAATTTTAATTAATTACCTGTGTAATTAAGGAAAAAGTTGATAACGAGTTAAATTAAATTAAATAAATAAATAATTTACCTGATCTCTAAGTCTAGCATTCTCAAGGCGAAGCTGTTGTTCATCCAAGCTTGGTTCCCCTAAGATACCCTGGCCTCCACAGCTAGGGCATATGATGTTTCTCAGGGCAGTTTGTAATCTATAATTCTCATTCTTTAAGGTCTCATTTTCTGCCCTAAGTATCACATTATCAGATCTATCTTGTTGTGCCTGTCAAACAAATTAAACCATAAATCTATAACGTCCCGTTTGATAATCATTTGATTTTTGAAAAGAATGTATGATTGTAATTTTTTCATTTTTAAATTATTCTTAGTCAAATTTAGAAAACAAAGAGGTAAGTTCTTGGCCAAATTCCAAAAATAAAAACAAGTATTTAATTTTTTTTTTTTTTTTTAACTTTCAAAATTTTGCTTGATTTTGTAAAAAAAAAATAAATGACAAAGCAAGAAATTTATAGATGGGAGAGGTGTTTATAGGTTTGATATTCAAAAATTAAAAATAAAAACCAAAACCTCATTTGATAACAATTTTGTTTTTTGTTTTGGGTATTTAAAAATTAAGACTATCTTCTCTCGATTTCTTACAATGATTTACATCTTTCTTAAGTAGAATAGTTGAATTATTAGCCAAATTCCAAAAACCAAACATAAAATATTTCAATAACTAGGCTTGATTTTTTGAAAATATTGGTAAATAGTATAAAACAAAACATTAAATTTAAAGTTGGAGTAAGTGTTTATAAACTTAATTTTTAAAAATAAATATAAAAAGTCAAATAGATATTAAACATGATTCAAATGGTTACTAAACGGAGGATTAGGAAGTAAATAAACATCAACTTTAAAAACTAAAAACGAAATTATTATCAGAACTGTGATTTTTTTTTCTCTAACATCTCTGTTTAATTCAAAATAAAACCCTAATTATTAAAAAAAAATGAATATGCATGCAATTTCACTTACTAAACTGATTCAAAACACTGGTAAAGGTTAAAGGGAAAGCATTTAATTTGTAATACCATTGGGAAACACAAACACTTGAGCAGTTAGCGTTTTTAATACAGCAACAACAAGGTTACATTTAATGGTGGACAGACTGTAAAAAAAAATTAAAAGACAACCATGGGAGCTTGTAAGATCTGTTTATATATATATATATATATATATATATATATATATATTCAAAAAAGTGTCAAACCCTAAAAAAATAAATGAGAGAGATAATTCTTTACAAAGAGATGTAAACATCATATTAATGGGTACTCAATTCCCAGTTTAGGGTTTAAAGGCTCTTAAATAGGAACAAATAAGCAAAATATAATCTCTTTTTTTCTCGAGAATCGAGTTGAAATGTAAATTAGGTTTGAAAAATTTAGAATCGGTTTGAAATGACTTTCTAAATAATGCTTAAAATTATAGTCGAAAAAACTCAAAAGACTAAACGGTACACATATCCTTCAAAACTCGAGAACTAAAAAGGTATTTTTTTTTCAAAATTTATTTACGAACCTTCATTTGGGTTCTTCGATTTTGGAACCAAAATTTGACTTGGCGAGGTTTGAGGCCAAGTTCTTGGCTGAGTTTTAGCCTCTGCTTGTCATCTGGGTGTGGGCATTCCTTAAATAATCTGTCAAAATTAAACCAACACAAATCCTTATATGTAAATTAAAGGAGAAAAAAAAACACTCTACAAACTTATAAATTATTCATATGTCTGGATTTATTTTTTAAGTGTTAAAATATTTTTTAAACACTTAAAAAGTCAATCTAAGTCGAGATGAAAAAAAAAAAAAAAGAAATATACGCTTCCATTTCTTGGATCTGGCGAGCAGTATGTCTATGATAGCGTTTTTTCTTCTGATTTTGCTGAATAATATTATCATTATTAATATTACTTTCCATTTCAATTCCTTGATTTTCTTCAACAAGTTGTTCACTTCCAGAACCACTTTCCATATCCTCTTTCCCTCTCATCATCAACCCATTTTCTTCCTTCTGCAAAATTATTCAAAAAAAAATTTGTCAAACCAACAAAAAAGAAAATAAATTAATTAAAAAAAAAAGGAAATTGAAGAACTTACAGGTACAATGGAAGGAAAGTGTTGAAAATTAGAGATGAAATTGAAATTAGGGTTTTGAATTGGAGAAGAAAAGAGAGATTCAGAGGAAACCATATTTCCTCCCATATTGTTTGACATCACTTGGCAATCCCCATACATTCTTCTTTTTTTTTTTTTTACTTTCCCCTAAATTATTATTATTTTGTTATATAATAATATATATTGCTCAAGAAACACCAAAAGAGCTAATATATTATTATATAACAACAACAACACTTGGATTTTAGACCACACCCACCTGCAAAAAGAAAAAAAAAATTATCAAAGCATTATTTTTTTAACAGAATATTACGCATCGGGACATTTCAACCAGGTTAACACCACCTTAGTACCATCAGCATACGTCGGATCTAGAACGATGCATTCCTTCAAACATTAAGGTTTTATTATAATTTATATAATTGCAACAAAATATCACTACCCATTATAAATAAATTCAAAAAAATGCAAATGAAACAAAGATTTGTTAGAAAAGAGTGTGTGTTTGTGTTTAGAATCTTAGCATGCAAAGACAAAAGAATAAAGTTTCCAACTTTCACTATTTTCTTGTGAGTTTTATCAAACCCACCAAGAAAATTCCACCAAATGAAGAAAATTTCCTTTTTTTTTTTAAAGAGAGATTTTTTTAGTGAAAACAAAAAAAAAAATCCTTTTACCTATCTTTTGTCTCTCCACTGTCGGTGGTTTCTAATGTATAAACAAAGAAACAAAGACAACCTAAGAGGAAGAAGAAGAAGCCAAGAAAGAAGAAGAAGAAGAAGAAAAAGAAGAGAAGAAATTTCTCTTAAAATTTAGAGCTACAAATAAGTAACTAAAGACACCCACATAGTTTTTTTTTCTCTCTCTCTCTCTAAAATGTTCCCATCTTGCAAAAAGGAGAGAGCTTTATGCCTTGTTTGGTAAATCTTGAGACCTTACAAATTTGAACATTTTGAGAATAAAATAAGTACAAAAAATAGATGTATATTAAGCTACGACATCTGTCTTTGTGCATCTTATTCAATTTTCAAATATGACAAACTCTTTTTATTTTTTTAAAATATTTTTTAATTTTATTTTTTGTGTGATTATAATGTGATGCATCCCAAGTATTTTCCATTAAAAAAATTATCTTAGAAAAGAAAATGTTAAGGATTTACAAGGTTAAAAATTAATCCAAAGTTGTGTGATTTTGTTTTTCTCTCTCTTCTAGGGTTAATTATCTATTCAAAACACCAAAAATATTTAGGTCAAAAAAGTGATAGTATTACCCTTTTCACATTCCATACGTTTCAAAACTGTAATTGGAGTTGAAATTCTTTAGAATTTAAAATAGAAATTACAACAAAGAATAGCGTGGTAGTAACTTAGAATAAAAATGGGTAATTGCAAATATAACGATCAAGTCAAAAGCATTTGGAGATATAGCATAATACAAAAAAATAATTTGCATGTATAGTAAAATTTAGATTGTGGTTTTGAAATCTATTAGTGATAGACTATATTACTAGTAGAGGTTAACCATAGCAATAGTAGAAACATATCAGCAATAAAATCTATCACTAGTAGATTTTGCTATAATTTTAATTTTTTAAAAATGTTGTCATACACTTAATTATTATTCCTAAAAGTGCTAACCAATATAATTACCCTAAAAATTTATATTATCATCTATTTTTTATTACTACCACATCGTTTCCAAATCCTAAATTTTGTCAGAAATTTTAAGGGATTTTCACTCAAATGGTAGTTTTAAAATGTAGTAATTTTGAAAGGGTAAAGATATTTTTGAAATAAATGGTAAAGTTTAAAGTTTATACAATTTACCATTTTTCTTTTTTTTTCTTTTTGAGATCTTTTCAAAAGCAAACAAATCGTTTTTCTCTCTCCATAATTAATTTCGCAATTTAATTTTGGAACAAAAAAGAAGAAAAAAGAAAATCACCACGATGAGTTTTTAATGCAAGTTGACAGAAAACGGATCAGCCCCAACTTTTTTAACCCACGGCTGTTAAATTCCACGTGGCATATTCTTAATGGATTCTTATTCCCTTCCCTAGACTACCATAAAGTCAAAATCTCTACGTTGCTATATCTCACGCGCAATTAAATTGCGTTGACCACACGCGCTTTGCTATAGGTTCGTGAAGTGTAATCACGATTTCGGGTAGTGGAGTTGGAAGC